>NC_136957.1:11702734-11767734 GCF_032717465.1 Coenobita brevimanus | reverse complement strand
AATAGCTTCATGCAGTCTTCAAAAATTCTGCTTGTCTCAGTTGTTTGTAACAATAATTGTGTAGTGTTTGGAACTGGCTACAGGGTGAGAGGATATGGCTGCAGGGTGAGAGGATGTGGCTGAGGGGACAGAAAGGCCGTTTTCACACCTCATCAGGATTCAAGTGCAAAACATCATCAGAGCTCAAATATTGACCACATAATCTAAGGTGATAGGGGAAATTGTTAAGTTGTAACTGGTCATTTTTTCTAAAGGGTTTAATAATATTTAGCGTAGCTTTCATTTTCAAAGGAAATTATTGCTCCTAAATATTTCCGGAAATAGATAATCCATCCATCCATCCATTATCCAATCCTACGTTGCCCCACGAGAAGCGTAGTAGCCCGGGGCTAGGCAAGTTGGTCCTGACATTTAAGATGAGAGTGATCAGCCACACTCATCCCTGAGTGGTATTTTGTGAGCAGTGAACCCCAGTCATCCCTTGGATATAAACCTTCATCGGCTCAATCCGACTGGAGTGCCGTAATTTCCCACAAAACCACCAGCCGCCCAAATTTTGTTATATGGTTACCACCCAGCGTAGTAAATAGTTTCCTGGTGTACAGGAAACTATTTGGCTTGTCAGTCAGTGTAGAATCACTCACAGGCAGAAGGATGAGGAAAGAATGAAGGAAAGAAAGACAGAAGAGGGAGTGTAAAGTCACCCGTAGGCAGAAGGACGAAACAATGAAGGAAAGAAAGGCAGAAGAGGATGGAAGGAAAAAAGGATGGAGGAAATAGATAATATTGTTTAGTATACAAGTGGGAAAATTAGGAAAACTGTATTGTCATACAAGAACTATGCCAAAAATCCCTTTCAGCATTTCCCCCAAATTTTCCCAGGGGGGGCAAACTCCCCCCCCCCTGCCCCCGCAGTGGCTACGTGTATGATGTGTGTGTGTGTGTGTGTGTGTGCGTGTGAGGGAAAAAGAAAGATAAAGTGTGTATGTGTGTGTGTGTGTGTGTGTGTGTGTGTGTGTGTGTGTGTGTGTGTGTGTGTGTGTGTGTGTGTGTGTGTGTGTGTGTGTGTGTGTGTGTGTGTGTGTGTTCTCGTTCTCTTCTACGAGGGACGTGACTTGCCCTTATCCAATTTTGCTTTCTAATTATACTGTCTACTTTCTCACATTTCTTCACCAGGAAGCTTTCCTTCGTCTTTTCCGCGTATTAAATGACATTAACGTCTTTGCTGACTCTATTAGATAGTTTTAATATACAGAAACATTTGATGTAAATTACAATCCATACAAAAGAATAATGCAAACCTGAGTAAAGAAGTGTTAGTTGACAGCCAGTGATGTAAAGGTGTAGATGATTAATTTGTTTGCTAGGTAAGTAGATATAATGATACAAAGGGAATAAATGGGAAATCAGTAGGTAATGAGATCGATACGCAGGTAGAAGGTACACAGTGAATGAAAGCACTGAACAAGAAGGTAGAATGCCAAATAAGTAAAGAAGGAAGATAACAGAGAAAGCAAATATAATACCACAAAGGCAATGCTCCACCACGACAAGGCTGTAATTACATCCTAACCTTGGAATTATCTCCTGAAGGTAAAGTTTCCTGAAGCACATGCCTGAAAATGAAGAGATAAGAAGAGGCATATCATGAGTAAATGGGAAGGAGGTACAGATGAGAGAAAGATATTGATAGATTTTAAATAGGTAGGTAGGAGAACAGCTCGGGATATAGTAGAGATTTTATGAGTAGGATGCATAGGAAAACATGTGAAAGACAGAAAAAGAAAAAAGGCGGTAGCAGAAGTAAGTAAGCGATGACAGATCAATATACTCGTATGTTACGGCACGAATGTATCACATGGAAGTCAATGAATTAACGAGAAAAGAAAGGACTGAGAGAACCAGATATGAAGCAGGCAGAGAAAAAAGGATGTAGAGTAGGAGGTAAGTACGAGGTAGTCAAGGAAAGAGGGTACTATGTATGATGGAAAAAAAATAATAATAATCTATGTAGCCAGGGTGGCAAATGAAAGAATGACATTGAGTAAAGTATGAAAAATGTGGAAGATAGTAAAAAAAAATATCCTGTCATGTTAAAAATAACAAAATTAAAATTTTCCAAACCTCTCCTAATGATGGTATATCATTATCACTGTCTGTCTGTTCATGTGTCAATTAATCCAGCTGTCTGAAAAAGATCTATAATCTACGAATCTGTGTACTGATTTGCTTCCTAAATATTCATTTCCCATTTTGTTAACCAGAGAGGGAAGCGTTCTGATCATGCATAAATCTGGCTGCCTCCTACTCTCTACCGCCTCCTATCCTGTGTGTGTGTGTGTATGTGTGTGTGTGTGTGTGTGTGTGTGTGTGTGTGTGTGTGTGTGTGTGTGTGTGTGTGTGTGTGTGATTTCTCTTCTTATCTCTAGTTATCCCTCTCCTGCACTACACATATTCCTGATGAAGATTGTTGTATTTGTCTTTATCTTATTTCCCTTTCTCTTTTTCCCTTGTTGCCTCTTCCATCTTATTATTATTTTTTTTTCATATTAACTTTTTCCTAAGGTTTCATTCTCGTAATTTTCACCTATTTCGCTGCACCCCTCTTTGTTTTTGCATTTCTTCCCCTACATTTAATTCTGTCTGTCTGTCTGTCTGTCTGTCTGTCTGTCTGTCTCTGTCTCTGTCTCTCTCTCTCTCTCTCTTTCTCTCTCTCTCTCTCTCTCTCTCTCACACACACACACACACACACATATCCACCTCCAGTTGTTTTGTTGTTGTTATTAACTCTGGTCTCTCTGGCTAAGCAGACCCATCATCCCAAGACAAGCAACCGCCCCTGCCGGGCCGTCCCCTGCAATGAACCAATGTTCTCTTGATGTAAATGGCGTCCCGCCACAGCAAGGTGCGGGGAAGGTTTGGTTCCCGGATAGATGTCCCATTTGCGTTTTTCCACCCAATTATCGATGGCACCATAGCAGGCCTCACATCGCCCCGTGCTCAGTCTGTCCACTAAGAAACAAACCCATCATTACCGACACAGTTGCACGCCGCCAGGCCATTATTCCTTGGGGACGGAGGCCACTGTTTGCACGGGGAGGAGAGGCAGAAGGATGCTGGTGGCGGCAACGGCAACAGAGAATGAGTGCAACAGGAATGATGGGGAATGAGAGGCAGGCAATAAGATGGTGAGGAAGGACGAAAGGCAGAAAGGGGAAAAGCAGTAATAATGTAGATGTGCTTAGGAAGGAAGAAAGACAAGGAAGGGAAGATGAAGTTCGAATAGAAATATACAAAGAGGGAGGGAGCGAGGGAGGAGGAGGAGGGAAGAATAGGTAGGTAGGAAGAGATGAAGGCAGGGAGGGGGAGAGGAAGGGAGAGAAACGTGCACAGAGAGAAGCAGGAACGGTAGAGTTAGGAGAGGAGAAGAAGAGACGGATCTAAGCTGGATGGAAAGGAGCCAGGGAGGAGGAAGGCAATGGGAGAAATGTGCAGATAGGAAGGCAAGGACTAAAGAAGTATGTACGGAGAGAAGTAGGTAGGAAGGCAGGGAGTGAGACTGACGGTGAGAGAGGGGTGTAGTGCGAGAGACAGGCAGAGATAAACAAAGACTGATTGAGGCAGAGATACAGGCAGGCATGATGAAAGCTGGACATGGGAAGACGCAAGCTGGAAGGCAGGCAGAAGGATTTGGATGATCAGAGCAACAAGGTGATAACAAGGCCGGAAGAGAGACAGGGAAGTAGACGTACTAAGAAATATAGAGGCCAAAGTAAGCCAAGAAGTAGAGGGGTTAGGAAGAGGGATAGATGACAAGAAATGTAAGTAGAGAATATAATACGACGAGAGTAGAACATATTATGAAGGAAGAAAATGACAGGGAGACAGGGATGGAAAGACAAAAAACATGCAAGGGACGAAGCCCATGGGAAAAACTGCAAAAGTATATACAGTGCACATGGGAAGCTGGGGTGAAAAGGCAAGAAGAGAGACACAGAGGAAAAGAGACAGAAGAATGAAAAGTAAAGAAAGACAGACACGTTGAAAAGGAAGACAGGTTGGTTTGGATGCAGGGAAAGAAGAAATACAGAGGGAAAGAAGAAAGCTCGAGAACAAGAGAGAGGGTTAGCCTGTGAGAGAGGGACACAAGCTGTGAAGCAGGAAGATCATTATGGAAAAGGACAGGGAAGAAGAGAAGGTGAAGTCAGGCAAGATAGGAGGCAGGAAGAGAAAAGCTCATACTTTATGAAAAAATGGAGAAGCCAGTTTTGAAAGTTTGAATATGTTGTGTTTTCTAAGGAGAGTCTAACAAAAGAAATCCAGAAACAGGACCACTTCAATTTCAGATGCCAGTACCCAGTGTCTGAAAGACTGGTGAGGGGACAAAAAATGAACGCCAGGCTTGGGAAATCAGGACAGATCAGTTGCGTAAAGTACACTGCAATTAGCTCTGATATTAGGGAGCAAGTTAAAAAAAGGATGAATATGTGCAAACATGAGAGCTTTACACGGCCACACTAATAAAGGTCATGCTGGCTAAGCTGAGTTCAGTGAAATAATTATCTGCCTGAATAACAGCGATTGTTATACAAGATAATTTGTAATTTAGACTCTGATGAGATACCTTGTCATAATGGTATATATATATATATATATATATCGTTTCATTTTTCGTTTCATTTTTAAAGGCTCCAACATGCTTGCATGTGTCGGCCTTGGTCACCTAATGGCGGCTTTCCACGCTGCACGATCCATTGCAACCTCCCTGTTCAGTCCCTTAACCCTGAGGTCACACTTAATGACCTCGTCCCATGTCTTTCTCGGTCTACCCCTAATAACCCCACCCCCAATATTAACACTTATCACCTTCCTCACCCAATTATCATCCCCTATCCTCTCCACATATCCAAACCATCTCAATCTAATTCTCCTCATCACAACACCAATACACTCTAGTCCCATCCTACCTCTTAACTCTTCCATCGTAAACCCAGCCCCCCCCCTTGGACCTTGCACGATGGGACGCACTACACATCCACCTAATCATTGTCATTTCTGTACGTCTGAGCCGGCGAATATCATCCTCCTTTACTGCCCAGGTCCCACTACCATACAGCATTACACTCCTAACACATGCTGCACAAAAAGACCCCTTAGCATGTAGGGAGAGCCCTCTCATTGTCAGAAGAGGCAAGAGCTCCCTGAACTTCTTCCAGCCACTTCTCACCCAAGCCATAGAGCTAGCTCCAGCCCCACCTCCAGCACACAACATGTCTCCCAAATAACAAAACTCTTCCACACACTCAAGAGATTCACTAGCAAGTTCAATCCTTTCACGCCTGACAATCTCCAACTGCTCTCCCCGACACGCTGAACACATAAAATCAACATTATCTCGCAGTCTACCTCTGATACCACTACATCTCTTGTGCACCCATTTATCACAAACACCGCACAAGATAGAATTACTTCCTACGCCCTTGTGGCTAACTGCACATGGCCACTCTCCCTCCTCTTTAACAGTACCGCCACCAACCCTAGATATCATCACTTTTGTTTTATCTACATTTACCCTTAAGCCCTCGTGTCCCATACCATCTCTCCACTTCCTAAACCTTTCCTCCACCTCCCTTTCGTTCTCTGCAATCAACACCAAATCATCAGCATACAACATCTTCCACGGAAGTCCGTTTCTAAAGTTACGTGAGAGGGCTTCAAGTACCATGATAAACAACATGGGACTCAAAGCTGACCCCTGATGCACACCAACATTCACGGAAAACTCATCACTCAAATCTCCATTCACTCTTACCTGGGTGCGAGCACCCACATACAGAGCCATAACCACCCTAACCAGCCACTCCTCCAACCCAAGCTTTCTCATTGCCCACTTCACCACCTCTCTAGGAACTCTGTCAAAGACCTTTTTCAAATCAACAAAAACAAAATACAGATCCCTTCTCCTACCAATATATTTTTCCTGAAGCTGTCGAACAATGAATATGGCATCAGTGGTCCCCCTACCTGGCATAAACCCAAACTGCATCACATCAATATTCACTCTTTCTCTAATCATACCTTCTAAAACTCCCTCCATTACCTTCAGTATCTGATCCAAAAGCTTTATACCTCTATAATTTCCTCTTTCTAGGGCATCACCCTTCCCTTTATACACATTTACAGTTACACTCTTCAGCCAATCATCTGGGACAACACACTCATAAATAATCATATTTATCAGGTAAGTGACTAACCTCATCCCTATATCTCCTGAGGCCTTCAACATTTCGGTAGTCAATCCAGACACGCCTGCTGCCTTCCCCACCTTCATCCTGCCTATTGCCTCACTCACAGTAGCAGCATCAATCAAAGGCCAAGGGACAAACACTGGATCTGCTGGCTCCAAACCTTCCCTGTCCCAGTCAAACTCCTCATTCAACAACCGGCTATAATGCTCTCTCCATGCATCTTTAATATCCTCACTGTTCACCACTACCCTTCCTTCATCATTCTTCACAAACTACTCACCTATAATATCCCGATTATCCATCTTCATTTGATTTGCCACCTTAATTATCATATTTTTCCTTTCCCCATGATTTAGGTTATCAAGTAAAAGTCTCTGTGACTCAGACTTTGCCCTGTATACCTCTCTTCCAGCCCTACACTTGGCAGCCAAGTTTTCCTTCTTGCTACCACCCTTCTTCCATTCCCGGAAAAGCCTTCCTTTCTCCTTAACTGCAGCTTCTACAACCTCATCCCACCACCAAGTTACTTTATGTCTTGGTGGTCCTCTTGTCCAACCGCATGTTACATCAGTAACTCTCAAGAGATTGTCCTTGAGGTCTCTGTACTGTTCATTAACGCCTCTGTCTACAGCACCCTGTTCAGCCACCACTCTCCTCATCTCGCTATAGAAGGCATCCCTTACTACTTGGTTTTACAGCTTCCATACTTTCATCCTAGGGACATAAGTCCTCTTTTTCATCACTCGTTCTTTAAGCATCATTTCACAAATCAATATATATATATATATATATATATATATATATATATATATATATATATATATATATATATATATATATATATATATATATATATATATATATATATATATATATATATATACACACATCCATCCTTGATGGAAAGTAGGTCAATGGTAAAAATAAGTGTTTGGGGAAAAATTCTTAGCAGGAAGACAGGTCCATGGAGGGTAAATGATTCATGAGGGAAATGGATGAAAACAGGTCCATCGTGGAAAATAAGTCTTTGGGGAAAGTAGCTCCACAGGGGAAAGTGGGTTTATGAGGAAAAGAGGTTAGTATGGCAAACATGTAAATTCCATGGGGAATATAGATCCAAGAGAGAAAATAAGTCCATAAGTGACAAGAGGTCCATTGAAATTATAAGTCCAGGGGAAAACATCTGTTAATGAAGGACCCAGTCCCTGGGGGTAGTAGCTACGTTGAGCTGGCACCTAGTGGGTGTAGCCAAAGGTGGGCTAATGTCCTTACATATCTATATCATTATCATCATCATCATCAGCAGCAGCAGCAGTAGCCATTACAAGTCCACTGGTGAACAAAGGCCTCCCCCAACCTTCTCCACGAATTCCTTGACTGAGCCAATCTCTGCCACGTTTTCCCTGCAAATTTCTCTATCTCATCTCTCTACCTCCTGTCTGGCCTTTTATATTACGCTTACAATCTCTTGGTGTCCAGTCAGTCAGCCTCTAGCTCCATTGGTTATTCTTTACTCTTGCTAAATGGCCTGCTCACCTCCATTACTATTCTTTTATAACTGCTGTAATGTCGTTGGCTTTAGTCTGCTGTAATGTCGTTGGCTTTAGTCTGCTCTCTCATCCAAGTTGATCTTTATTTGTCTCTTAAAGATATTCTCAACATTGACCTTTTCATTGCTCTCTGAGAAAGGATTTGTTCATTTTCCATCGATTTTGTTATTATCCAGGTCTCACAACCGTTCGTCACAGCTGGAATTATACATTCTTTAAATACTTCCCGTTTCATTCATATTGGCAAACTACTTTTCATAATGTCTCCATGTTTACCGAAAGCTTTCCATCCATTTGTAATGCGTCTTTTTATTACGCTATCGTGGTCTTTCGTTAAGTTTAGTCTTTACCCCAAGTAATTGTACTCTTCGACTTCTTCAAGAATTTCTTCGCTTATTCTGATGACGCTCTTTGGTGTATGTGAATTAAACATTAGTTTTACTCCGGTTCATCTCTCTCTCTCTCTCTCTCTCTCTGTATATATATATATATATATATATATATATATATATATATATATACACACATGTGTGAGAAGGAGAGAAAGAAAGAGAGAGGGAGAGGAGGCAGGCAGAAAAAGAGAGCAATTAACGGTTCAAGGAGGAAGAAAGAAGACTGGAAAAGTGGATGAAGGAAGCGAGACAGAAATGACGTGAGAAAGACGAAAAAACAAAAAAACAAAAAAATGAAAAGATGAGAGTAAGGATTTACGGATGATGTGAAGACGAAGGACTGACTTAGAGAATTTATGATTTTAAAGACAATGGGATCTCAAAGGAACAGAAATGGGCAAAGCCAAATTATGGACTATGATGGAGAGAATGAAACAGTAGCTATAATAATGTGATGGGGGAGGGGGGAGTTGAAATACTTTCGCAATGACATATTGAGAAACTGAGAGACGAAGTGATTTACCTGAAAAGAACATGAAAACAGGAGAGGAATGAAAGGTTATGCAATGAAAATGAAAGTCAAGAAGAGGAGACAAAAAAGAAGTTTATACGACAGACACGAGGAATTGCACAAATATTTGTTGGTATACATAACGCACTGACATTACCATCCAATGGAGGTGATCAGATCTCAGTAACAGAACAACTTATTTCAAAGTCACAAAGGTACTGGACAAGAAAGACTCAACAAATGGCTCGTCTAGAATCATATAAATCCTCTACCAAGAGAGTCATAAACATGTTGGTAGAATCTCTTTGCAGAAATGAAGTACATGAAAAATCTAAATAATCAATTGAAATAAATACAGGTAAAAATAAAAATGCTATTCATTATCAAAACATTCAATAATAGTGAATCAATGGGAATCCCGCCTTATCCCAAAAGGTTAGGTCAGCAACAAAAAAATGATATGATATCATGGCATTCATGGGGCACTGTCAAGAGGACGTAGGGGATTGCTCTTGTCTGGCTTTAGTTAACACCCAAGTACGTATCCAGTAATAATAAACTCATTACACGCAACAGCACCGTACATGCAACACTATTCACACAACGCTAAGTGAACACTTACAGCACAATACCTGCAACAGAAATAACACGATACTTCTTGGTCGGAGCATGAACACACGAAATCATCTAGTACGTTACTCCTATGTTGTGCGCAATGCTAATGTGCGCAGTGACGGCGGCCCCCTCAGCATCAATTATCAACTGACTAACTTCCTGAAAAATGTAAGTACAGGATTGTATCTGCAACAAAATAACACAATACTCACTAGAGTCTAGACACTTACAGCAGAAATAACACAACGCTCCACAGTCCACATTTAAACAAAGGTATGTACCGTAGTAAGTTGTACAGTGGGTGACACTAAGGCGAGCAGTTTGATGATACAGACTTAACTGTCAGGACCTTAGCTGAGCATTTCTTCACGTCGAGCAGTTTGTATAAGATGGAAAACTCTTAAGTACAGCTTTTTTTTTTTTTCATAATGGGGATTCAGATAAATGGGCGTAGTCTGTTGCATAACGAAGTATAGTGCAAAAAATGAGATTTCCTACAACGCACATTTGGATAACTGGTCTTTCGTACACTGGGCTTTCCTATAGATAAATTATGCAACATTTTCCCACAATTATATGTACTAATACTGATGACAATAAATCGTTTCATTGCTGCCTGAAGGTGGAGGCAACAGTTAAAGGCGGCAAGCACCTCACGGCGTCTGCCCCCAGCTTTACCTTTAAATACTACCAACTGTTATTTGTTAAAGACAGTAACGATTGCATATTATCTTGTATGTTATCTAGGTAATAATCCATGTAGATCACAGAAAAAATAATACAGGATGTTGTACAAGTAATACGTAAAGATACGCCAGTTAACAGGGTTAGTGTGTAACAATGCACATAGGAAAGGTATCAGAGGAATGCTGCAGCCAGTACGTTTAATTTGCAACACGTTCGGCAGTGCTTAGCTAGGGAAAAAGATGTGCTATGTAGGTCATAACTGAGCACAGCTTAACAACCTCGAGAGTTGAGTTCTTGGCCTGGCTTCAAAGAACAGACACACCATCTCTTTCTTGTAATACCTTTCCAATAAACCATACTTATACAAAGACTTCTACACATCACCTCGCTACTAGAATGCAAAGAGGGAGGGAGCATTGGAGTATTTCACACACACACACACACACACACACACACACACACACACACACACACACACACACACACACACACACACACACACACACCGCTCGCTGGGCAGTGGTAACGTTCTCGCTTGCCATCTGGTAGACGGGAGTTCGCGCCTCGCTCAGGTTATGAAAAGTTTCACTGACGAAATGGGTGGTTACTGTCCCCCTCGAGCAAGGGGACGGGTGTGTGGGTGTGTGAAGGTCACAGCCTTGCCCTTAGATCGGACTATATGAGCTCTCAGCTCCCTTCCGGGAGGGTAAAATGCTGACGATCACGACCATCAAGTGATTCTGACCGACCCGGTGAATTACACACACACACACACACACACACACACACACACACACACACACACACACACACACACACACACACACACACACACACACACACACACACACACAGATTAAGCAGAGTCTATAAATCTACAATCCCTGGCGCCGACGCGGAAGAGGGAGAGGCAACCAGTGAGAGATGACAGGAGCCAGTGAATACAGTCAATCTCTCCCAGGCATTCCTCACTCGTTACATTCTGTTACGGACAAGGGAGTTAGCTCATCCGCCCTTCACTGGACTGTATCAGAATCCTACAAATCCCTATGTGATCCACTGCAGGACCGATCACTTTCCACAGAGGATGCCCAGTTTCCAGAATCTGCTGTTTTACATTCTCGTATATAATGAATTAGAATGAGGTGTCTGAAATGAGAATGGTGCCTGTGAACGTGGAAGTGCTTCATCTGCCATGACTGTGTGCGCTTCAGTGACCACCGGACTGTTTTTAAGTATAATACCAATATCATGTGTAAATCGAATGCTTTGTGATATACGCACAGGCTCAAGTAAGCAAGGTATGACTGGAGGATTTTCAACCACGGAATGCCACCAGGGTACTAGAAAGAGTTATTTATCCTTATAGCTTTACTGCATATCATAGTGGCCAAGCCTGGAGGTCCTACACTCGAGAGGGGATGATAATTATGGCAATGGTACTCACCGTTTTGTAAATGATGCACCAGAAAATAAATAAGGAGAAGAAAGTATAGACAACAAAACGACATGGAGAATATGAAAAGGAAGAATAATATACAAGGTAGAAGAAGGGTATAGAGATATGATGTAAATGGATGGTAAAAGGAAGGAAATGAAGGAGGGACAAGCATGGATAATAAAGGAGAGACAATGAGTTGAAAATGTAGCATTTTAAGAGAAGTATGGCAGGAAAGAAGGAGGAAGGAAAAGAGTGAAAAGAGGAGAATATGGAGGGAAATGGAAATGACAGTAAAGAGGGGAGAAGAGAACTTTGAAAGGGGAGTCAGTGTTTGAGAGGGCAGAGTGAGAGGGGAGGAAAGTTCTTGACAAAAAATCGTGGTAGGGGTGGTCATAGTTGTGGTAAGGAAGGTTTGGCTTTATGGACAGTGATGGTGCCAGTTGTGGGAGGTAGATACTTTGGTTGGTCTTGGTGTTAGAATATACGATAGAGATTGTGGCAGCTGCGATACCAGTTGTGGTAGTTTATTTACGGCGCCAGAGTTGGTGTAGGTAAGGGAATGTGGCGGGTGGTTATTATGGTAGCGAGGTGGCAATTCTGACTGTGACGGTAATATCTGTGGTAGGGATGATGATGGTGTGACAATAACTGTGGACGTTGTGATAGTGATGGTAATAACTGTAGTGGGATGGAGGTGGTTATGATACTGCTCGTTATAACAATGGAAAAAATCTCTAAGAAAGTTGTGGTAGTGATGGTGATAATAATTAGGGTAACAGTGGTGGTAGTGACTGCTGTGTTGGCAGTTGTAAAGGCAAAACTATAATAGTGGAAGTGATATCGGTAGGCTATCTGTGGTAGAGAAGGTGGCTGGTACTTGTGATAAGGATGATGATATTTGTGGTAGGGGTGGTGGCAGTTCTTGCAGCGGTAGTGGCAGCTGTAATAGCGCTGAAGGTTGCTGTGGTAGTACTGTACCAGAGGTAGTTGTGGTTTTGAGAGTGGTAATTTTGACTGTGATAATGTAGCACATATGGAGTGTATGGTAGCCGTGGTAACTGACAATATGAAACAACTGGCATGGTGGATGTATTTGAGGAGTCGTTGTGGATGACAAGTGTGATGGTGTTTGGGGAAAATACCGAGTAACTGATGTGAGCGTAACTGTGGCAGTGGTGGTCATGCTGCCACGTATGTTAGTGGGAATCAGTAACACACACACACACACACACACACACACACACACACACACACACACACACACACACACACACACACACACACACACACACACACACACACACATACACACACACACACACACACACACACACACATACACACACACACACACACACACACAAGTATCGTACAACTTCACCATGACACTTACCACTACACACACTCAAAATCACCAACACATACATCATCCCACAAACGACTAAGCCTCACTAGCATTATCACACACAGCAACATTACCCCCATCCCCAACACTCACCACCAGACACCACCCACGCTCAAAATCACCTATACTAACGACGACCACCACCTCCTCCACCACCCCGAGTCTGTAACACCCACAGGATGTATGCAGCTCACCTACACTATTAGTAACATGTCCCCAATCCCACACAGTGTCACTGATGCCTCTGCCCTCCCCCACACCTCCCTGAGTCTGCCATAGTGGTACCACCAAAATCGATGACAATATTTGCATCTGTGAAGATGCACAAACTGTTTCCACTACCTACACCTGACCCTGCACTGCCACCCCAGCCGGCATCAACACCCACACCCACACCTGTGACCATATAAGTATAAGCAGTCCCACATCACCCACACAGAGTCTGTGTTGGTGGCTGCTCTAAGAAAGATAGATCCCTTTATATTGGAAGAGTTGAAGGTCCTGTATACGTTTGTATCGCCTGAGTCAAATGTATGGGTCACTCCAGTCATATAAAACGATGACTGTGACAGAAACTGCCAAGCTATTGGGTGATATGGCGTCAGATGAAATGTGTGGAGATCGTCCAGCTCACTTCACGTGTCATGGCTGCATCATAGATTTTGCGGTTGTGACACACACAGAAGACAAGGACACGAATATTTTTCGTAGATCATCAGTGTCTTTGTTGTTAAAACGGGAAGTTCTAAACCATTCAATTTCTTCGAAGTGTAGGGGCCCAAGACTACACTAGGCTACTGCAGTCCAATATACTCGTATTTCAATCACAGCCAGAGGTTTTTCAAAATAAAGCAAGAGCTAAAAGTAAAAGGAGTCCATTAGCATGATGGGTTATGGGTAGAATACCAGCCTCTCCTGTTGGTGCGATAGTATGACGCAAAATTTTCTAATCACCATTGTCGAGGAATTGCTGGTTAAAGCCGAGGAACTTCATGTAAAATGAAACCTATCCTTGTACACACCACAAATAATTTCATAAGGAACACAGAGTGATACATGATTCTTTTTCACAAGAGGAGAGATGACTCGAGAATAAATGAATAATAAATAAAACAACAGGCGTGTATTAGCATCTTTCCTACGAGTGACGAAGAGAGAGAGGGAACCTGAAAGGGTATGCAGGAAAACTGGTGAGATAATTGAATGGATGTGAACGAGGATTAAATGTGAGAAAAACAGAGAAAGAAATAGACACATCTGGCTGACCCGATCTTAATTAAAGGATGGAAATACCTTTGAGGGGAAAGAGAGAGAGAGAGTGAGATAGAGGGAGAGGGAAAGCGAGGGAAGGGAAAGAAAGACAGACGACGTGATGTATAGGAAAGTAAAAAACGGAAATGGATTAAAAGCAAAGAGATATAGGAAAAAAAAAATAGTTAAAAAGAAAGGCAGCAAGAGGAAGAGGAGAAGAGGAAGCAGCCAGTGTGAGAAAAGAGTAAAAGATGGAAGGCTAAGGAAGAGTAAAAATAGTAATAACAAGGAAAGAATAAAAGGAATAGAGTAACTGAACGGATGAGGAGAGAAGAGAATTTTACATGAAAAGAAAGATAAGTAAGGTGGGGGGAAAAAAAGGAGACTGTAAATGGAAAACGTTGTGAAATGGATTGGACAAGTTATAGCCTAATATAAGAGAGAGAGAGAGAGAGAGAGAGAGAGAGAGAGAGAGAGAGAGAGCGAGAGTGGAGGAAGGGGGACGAAATGAGAGCGGACGAGTGATTCACCTTTACCCAAGTCAGCGAAGGGGAAGCAATAATTGGTGAAGGGGAAGATAGACAGGCGGACAGATTGATATGTGCATAGACAAACTGGCAATGACCCTTCCCTTCCCTACCCCTGCACTGCTGGCAAGTGGGACGGGGACCCTCGCTCTCATAACCCTTCACCATTCTCTCAGCCATCCACTATCTTCAATATCAATTTTATCAGGTCTAGTAGCCTTAGTTTATTTTCAGTGTCAATTTTCATATCAATGTTCGTATATTTTCCACAGACTTTTAACCGTTTTTGATTCTCATCGGAATTCAGTCTAATTTTTCACCAAATCTGCGATTCCAAGACCATCGTCATTATCGCATTTTATCATCCGTAATATTGCCAGGGCTGACACTTACATTGATAATGCAAGGTCTTCTACTTTATAAAGACATATGTGCAGCTTGATAAGCTGTCATTAATGGGATTCTCCCACAGGAACTCAGTGTAGTCAGCGATACAGTGTAACTGATACAGCATAACGGTGTATGGCGTTAATAAAACATTTGGTCTTCATGTAGTTTGCAAGGAATGTACTTTATGTCCATGATAATATATGGCCTCGTTAAACTCTTTCATTTGTTTTTTCATTTTGTACCTCTCCTTCATTGTAGAACCTTCCGCTACTTGTCTATCCCCAAAATAGGAGTGGAAAACTGACCGCTCCAAACTTCATTGGTATTGCTTTTTCCACGGCCTTAGAGTAATTCCTGAACACAAAAAGTCTGAAGGAATTTTCTAATAATCTTCTTTCGAACTGTCTGTCGTGGACGCACTGCTGGCTGTTTTCATGGATATCGTACATATTCTTGGTCATCTTCAGCTTGGGAATTTGGTGAGAGTTGCTGTTTCCCCTGACATGTCAAAGGCTTTTCACAGAATCTGGAACCAATAGAAATTACTATAATATTCTTTTAGAGTTTCTCTCTCTCTCTCTCTCTTTGGTCTGTGCCTTTACATTGAGGTTCCTCTCATACCATTGTATACCTGCTGTTAGCAAGGGTTAGTGTTATTTTCTTAAAGCTACTGATTGTCGTATATCTCTGGATTAACTCACGTCACCAGTCCTATTCCTATTACTTATCAATGATCTTCAACAGCAAACTGTACATCTAGACCTGTCTACCCAGATTTCCACCAGCGTGTCTTAGCCATCAGAACTCTCCCTACAAAACTGAAACAATGGTACCATAGCCTATACTGTGATGTGTTCATACTTCACAATAGGTGGGTACCTCGAATTAAACTTTTTCAATAATTCAGTTTCTTTATCTTTCTGATCGATGCAGTCTTGCTGTCTTTATCACACAACCCAGTCCCAAGTAACCCTTTATTGTTCATAGCATTTGTTTATTTTATTTTATTGATTAACATATTTATTTACTTATCTATGTATTTATTATTGACAAATTCCATTTTCTTTTCCAAAATATGTTATCAGAGACTGAATATGGTGAACGGATGACGGACCTTCTATGGCATTACCTGCCCCTGTGCAACAGTCAGTTACGGGCTTCATGGTGTGACGTGGGGGAGAGGGGTGTCACCACACACAGCTCTTTCTAACACGGTAAATTCACAGATTTTTCATCCTGCCAACTACCATCCTCACCCCGACACCCATCACCCATCTCTCTCTCTCTCTCTCTCTCTCTCTCTCTCTCTCTCTCTCTCTCTCTCTCTCTCTCTCTCTCTCTCTCTCCAGTGCTGTATCACTCTTTTTACTAGCACTAAAACAAAGAAGTATTCCTCTGAACTCTTTGCTTGCACGCTTCAGTCTCTGAAGCGAGCATGGAACACCGTCATCCCCTTTCTGTCCAATTTTTTAATCCGAGTCAGCCAGAACAGTATTTTCAGTCCTTCATGTACACAAATCGTCACGTTTAGAACAGTCTTCCTGTTTCTCTCTTTTCATTTGCCTGTGATCAATCTTTCAAAAGCATCGTATTCAGAATACCGAAATGAATGGATCGATTCTGCATGTACTTCCTTATTCTTATATAAAACTTGCACAGAACGTCTACATGCATATGGCTGTTCATGAGCCTTTCAGGAACAGGTATTTTATCGCATGTCTAGAATCGCAAGAGAGAGAGAGAGAAAAAAAAAAAGTGACTCATTCTTTGTTCCTTAGCTTATCTTCCTTAACTTCAGTTACCATAAATATTTTTAACTTTGAATTCTTAAATTTCTGTTTTTTCTTCCAACTAAGCTCTCACCCTGAGCTTCAGATGTCTATCCTTCATTGATATTCCCTCACAACTTTCTGAAATGCCTTGCAAGCTTCAAAATGGGCTTAACATTTGCAATGTGAAGACTTTGGTCTTTCAGAAGGTAGTTATTCATTACGAGTTTTACAGAGTACAAAGGCAAATCGAACTGTTAAGCATGAGTATGACAGTGAATCAGATTTATGGTTCCACATGTCAGGCTCGTCTCAACTGTAGCTGTTTTAACCCTTTGTCAACTATGTTTTAATCATATGAGAAATTTGTTAAACTATAGCCAAAATATACCTCCAGTGTAGTTCCTCCTGTGTCAGCACGGTAACATACAGTATATATCGCAGCTCCTTACATAAACGAACAAGTGCGTACACAGTCAAAAAATTGCCTTACACTGCCTTACAAGCACTGACAGATTAAAAAGAATGAAAATACAGCAGCTACAGGGCAAAGTCTGTCCGCTTCTCTTTACACATGTATTTACAGCCATTAATGTTTTTATATGTACAAGGCTTCGGACTAACGAAACGAGACTGCAGCCCTACGAGCGAGGCTGAATATTAATGGTTAGTGTAGCAAGATCTCATTCGGCTCTGACATAGTTATGAGCGGGAATAAACGAAGTTTACACGAATGGAAATTCCAATGAAATTCGTAAATAAAAAAACACGGATGCCTATGCAAATCGCACTTAGCGGGGGCGTAGGAGAGGGAGGGACCCTGAGGCCCAAGCCCCCCACACCCCACATTTTTTTCAAGGGGGGGCCCTAGGTATGTTGGACCCCCCACTTTTTGATACTACAGTGTACCGAGTCGGAGTGCATTTCTGGAGAAAACATTATAAAACTGATTAAACATGTGTTTTATTATTGAATATGATTGATTCCCTATCTAAGAACTTATGACGAACAACCCTAATTATTATTTTAGTACCTTAATGGGTTCAGCCTAGCACAGGTCAGACGTCTTTACATCTCAATGAATCAATGATTCATTCTCATTGTCTTCAAATTTAGATACAATTTTCTTTTATCCCTATTTTTTACTCTATCTTAACACTGTTGGTCCCCTCTACTTTTTTTTTTTTTTTTTACCCTGCTACGCCCCTGGCATTTAGCATGCATCTATGAAAACATTATGTCGATAAAACTAGTTACACCATCGTACATACTGATGTGGAGGAGGAGGAAACGGTGAAAGGGGTGAAGGCAAGGAATGGACGTTGATTTTCGTGTGGAAATGTACAGAAATGGAGAGAGAGAGAGAGGGAGGGGGGAAGGGGAAGACATACAGAATGAAAGACACTAAAAGAGAAAAAGAGCAGAAGGTCAGACGAGGAGCCAGTGGGAGAGAGAAAAGAGAAGGAATGGGAAGAAATAATAAAGGAGGGAAGAGTAAAGGAAAGATAGGAAAGAGGGAATTCTGGAGAAAGGAGAAACATCCGAGGAAAGTGGTGGAAGATGAGAGTGTAGGATAAAATAGAAGGAAAAGAGAAGGGAGAATAAAGTAAAGAGAGGGGAAGAAGGATGGAAAGTATGGAAAAGAGAGAGGGAAGGGAAGAGTAAGGGAGAGGAGGTAATAGGGAACAATAAATGAAGGAAAGGAGGGAGGAAAGAGAAGACTAGAAGAGGGAAGAGTTGGTGGGGATGAGGGGGGTTGATTAGAGATAGCAGTAATGAAGGCAAGAGTGCTGCAGCGAAGGCAGGGAGGAGGAAAGGGAATAGGGCAGGGAGGGAAGAACACAGAAAAAGAAATACGAGACGTGAGAGAAGTGAGAAAAGGAGAGAACGGAGGATTAACCTAGGAGAAGAGAGCTGAGATGCACAAAACAATACAGAGAGAGAGAGAGAGAGAGAGAGAGAGAGAGAAGGCAGATTGATAGAGTAGTAGAAAGCTTGGTGGTGAAGGTGGAAATTTATGTAGGTACGGAGGTATGTAAATAGTTAGATAGGCATGTGGGATTAGCAGCTGGTTTGAAACAGGTAACAAATGGGAAGAAGAGAGGTATATAAGTAGGTATGTAGATGTATGTGTAGGCAATAGGGGTTAGGAACATAAGTACATAGGTAGGGAGATAGATGAGAAAGTTCGTTTCATTTCGTTAACAAAGGCTTTCACATGCTTCTATGCGTCGGCCTTGGTCACCTAATGGAGGCTCTTCATGCTGCCCGACCCATGGCAGCCTTCCTATTCAGTCCCTTATCCCTGAGGTCACACTCTATGACCTCGTTCTAAGTCTTTTTTGGTCTGCCTCCCGCAACCCTACCCCCAGCATGCACACTTCTTACTCTCTGCACCTAATTGTTTTCCCCCACCCTCTCCAAATGCCCAAATAATCTCAGTCTACCCCTCCTCACTACAACACCAATAAACTTCAGTCCCATCCTTTCTCTCAATTCTTCCATCGTAAGCATAGTTCCCCCAGGCCTCGCATTCAAGGACGCACTGCACATCCACCTAATCATTGTCATTTCTGTACATTTAAACCTACGGATATCCTCTTCCTTTACTGTCTAGGTCTCCCTACCATAGGGCATTACACTCCTAACACATGTTGCATACAAACATCCCTTAGCGCGGAGGGCGAGCGCTCTCAATGTCAGGAGGGGCAACAGCTCCCTAAACTTCTCCCAAACACTCCTCACTTTGGCCACAGAGGTAGCTCTAACCCCACATACAGTAAATCACACAACTTATCTCCCAGGTAATAAAACTCTTCCACACACCAAAGACTAACCAGGAAGATCAATCCTTTCACACCTGAGTCTCCACCTGCTCTCCCCGACACAACGCACACACGAAGTCAGCATTATCTTGCAGTCAACCTCTAATACCACTACGAGTACATCTCTTATGCACCCACTTATCACAAACACTGCAGGAGATGGAATTACTTCCCGCGCCCATGTGGCACCGCACATGGTCACTCTCCCTCCTATCTGACAGTACTGCCCCTGTCTCTAGATGCCATCACTTTTGTTTTATCTGCATTTACACTGAAACCTTTGTGTCCCTTACTACCTCTCCACTTCCTGAATCTTTTCTCTGCCTCCCTTTCATTGTTTGTAATCAACACCATATCACTGGCATGCAACATCTCCCACCGGAGTCCATTTTAAAGTTACGTGAGTGGGCTTCATCCACCATGAAAAAAGAGAGAGAGAGAGAGAGAGAGAGAGGCTCAAGATTGACCCCTGATGCACACCAACATTTACGGAAAACTGATTATTTAAATCTTCATTCGCCCCCACGTGGGTGCGAGCACCCAAAAAAATAGCAAAAAAAAAAAATAAAAAAAAATAACCAGTTACTTCTTGATCCCACTCTTTCTCATTGTCCACTGCACCACCTCCCTTGAGACTGTCAAAGGCCTTCTCCAAATCAACAAAAACAAAGTGCAGATTCCTGTTCAGTCCTATATACTTTTCCTGAAGCTGGCAAACAAAGAATATGGCATCAGTGGTCCCTTTGCTTGGCATAAACCCAAACTGCATCTTGTCAATATTCACTCTTTTTCTAATCATACCTTCTAGAATTCTCTCTCAGTTACTTTCAATATCTGGTCTAACTGCACCCTGCATATTGGCCATAGCACTGTAGCATTGTCAAAGGCCTAGGGCCGAACACCGGATCTGCTGACTCTGAACCTTTCCTGTTCCAGTCATACCCATCATTCAACAACCGGCTATAATGCTCTCTCCAGGCATCTTTAATATCTTCACTGTTCACCACTACCTAACCTTCATCATTCTTCACACACTGCTCACCTGTGATATCCCTGTTTTCCCTTTTCAACTGATTCGCTGCCTCAATTATCATATTTTTCCTTTCAACACTATTTAGTTTATGTAGTAAAAGTATATAAGAATCAGATTTTCCCCTGTATTCCAATACCTCTTTTCTAGCCCTACGCATGGCAGCCAAGTATTCCTCTTTGTTACCACCCGTTTTCTATCCGCGGAAAAGCCAGTAGGTAGGTGGCTAGATAGACTGATAGGTACCCATGGATGCATGTAGATCTGTAATTAGAATAGGAGACAGAGAAGTAAGTAGATGATGGGAAGGTAGGCAGAGAGGTAGATTTATAGGTTGGAAGGTACTGTAGAGTTACAGTTGATAGATAGGCAGATAGAGAAGCACGTTATTAGGTAAGTAGTTAGAATGGTAGGTTGAGAGGTACTTGTTAAGTAGAAAGCCCTGTTGAGTGCCAGGTAGACAGAGAACCAGGCTGACTGATAGACATGTAGCGAGACAGGTTGACTGGTAGGCAGGTAGAGATGAAGCTTAACTGGTAAAGAAATAGGGAAGCAAGTTGACTCGTAGTCAGGAAAAAGACAGGCTGGTTGGTATAGTACGTAGGTTGAGAGGCAGGTTGACTGGTAGATAGATAGAAGGCAGAGAGGTAGGTAGAGAGGCAGCTTGCTTGGCAGGCAGGCAGAGAGGCAATTTGACTGGCAGAAAAATAAAGCAACGGAAGGTATATAATACAAAAAGTAAAGTAGGTTGTCCTCCGTAACTTGGAAGCCAGATATACATGTCAGTAGGCAGAGAGGTAACAAGGCTGGCAGGTGGGTGGGTGTGCGGGTGGGTGGGTGTGCGGGTGGGTGGATGGGTGGGTAGGGGGGTTAGAAGTAATTAAGGTATGATGGAAGAGAGGTTGACAGTTACGCATTAATGCAAAATTCGCTGGTTGGTAGCTGTGTCGTAAGGTAGCATACTGCAGTACTCTGGTAAGATGGGGGTAGGTGGGTAGGTAGGTTTGCTGGCCTGCAGGTAGGTAGGTAAGTAGGTATATTTGTCCAATTTTAATAAGTGGTAATAGGAAGAAAGGTAGGTAGAAAGGTACAAAAATAGGTAGGTAGGCAGGTAGGTATTCTAGGTAGTAAGAAGGCAGGTAGGCAAGTATTCTAGTAGGGCAGATGTAGTGTATTACAGAGCCTGGTAGGACGAAATCTATGCAGATGGGCAGGTATGATAGTGGGTTAGTGGGACCGAAGGCAGTGTAACGTAGTAGATGACTGGGTAGTATGGTAGAAGTGTACGTTTGCAGGTACGATGATAGGCACGTTCTTCGATAGGAGAGTAAGTAGGTAGGTAGGAAGGGAGGCGGGTAGGTTGGCAGGTTGGCTGGCAGGTCGGCAAATGGTGGCTGAATTTATTTGTAAGGTAATAGAGACTTGGGTATAATACGGAGAAGGTGAGTGGCTAGGTAGTTTAACAGGTAGAATTGTACTGTAGGGTGGTAGGTCGGAAGGAAATGCTGAATTATATTTAGCTTTGTACGATGGGATATAGTTTTTTTTTTTTTTTAACAAGGAAGAAGGAACCAAAGGCCAGGAGCCCGCAAATTCTCCCTTCCAAGAAAAAAACAGGAATAAGATAACAGAGTCAAATTCAAGATTTGTTCATTTCGAGATGCCTGGACACACTGCTTTTGAAAGGTTGGAGATCATAGGCAGTAGGAAATACAGACAGAGGAAGACAGTTCCAGAGCTGACCTGTTACATACAAGAAGGACTGGAAGTAACGATTAACTCTTGTATTTGAGAATTGGACAGACAAAGGATGAGAGTTTGTTGCTAGAAGGATACTATGTGCCCACCATAGTGGTGGATGGATGCAAGCAAACACTTCAGAGGAGCAGTGACCATTGAAGCAGCGATAGAAAAGAGATAAAGATGCATCAGTGCAGGGAAGAGACAGAGATTAATGGGAGCTAGCAAGAGCAGGAGAGTTGATGAGACAAAAAGCCTTTGACTCCACCTTGATGAGAAGAGCGTATGTAGGGAGCCTCCCCACACGTGAGATTTTTGCTATACACAGGGGCGAATAAAACCCCTGTATAAACTCAACGACTGTGCAGGGGTGAAGAAGGCATGGAGTCATCTTGGCACATCCAATATCTTGGAAGCAGATTTTACAAGAGAGATATAATGATCTTTCCAAGATAAATACCGAGAAAATGAAACCCCAAGTATGTCTAAAGATGATGTAGGATTGAGTTTGATACTGTTAAAAGTTAGAGGATTCTCCTGCAGATGATTCTGCCCGCTGATAGATGTAAGAACTGAGCTTCTGATGAATTAAAAACAAGATTACTTTTACCCTAATCACAGATATGAACCCCAGTCAGACATTGGGTGTGCCATAGCCTCATCCCTTGTTTGTTGAAGTACATGCTAAGATGGACACTGCGGGAGGCGAATCAAAAGGTGAAGGGTGGAATCAGCAGTGTATGAGTGGATAGGGTTATATGTACATCTTAGAAGGTCACTGATCAATAAAAGGAAGAGAGATGGTGACAGAAGAGTGCCCACCACAATTGATACTCAAGGAGAAGAATGGTGGCCGTGTACAACAGCAGATATAGAACGAAAAAAGAAAGCTAGAGATGAAGGCACAGACAGAAGGACAGAAGCCGTAAGGGGGTAGTTTGGAAATTAAAGATTTATGTCAGACTCGATCGCAACGCTTTAATATGTCAAGTGCAAAGACAAATTTTTTGCCAAAGTCCCAAAAGGAGGATGACTAGGTAGATGAGAAGATCGCCAGTGGAGCGTCCCTGGCAGAACCCATACTGGCGATCAGAAAGAAGATTGTGATAGGAAAGATACTTTAAATATTTTTGGATAGGAATAGTCTCAAAAACTTCTGAAACACATTAAACCAACTTGGCAATAGTCAGAGAGCTGGGAATGGTCACCCTTCTTTGGGACAGGCTGAATGAGAGTAAACTTCCAGCAAGAAGAAAAGGTATCAGTTGACTGACAAAGGTGAAAGAGTTTACCTAGGCAGGATGAAAGCACAGAAGCACAGTTCCTGACACAACAAGAGGGACCCCATCAGGCCCATATGAGGCCAGGGGTTGGCAGAAAATACATCAGATGAAGAAATTTTAACGACAGCCATGAGGAAGTCAGACGGGGAAAGTGATGGAGGGAAAGCACCGGAATCGTCTATAGTTGAACTGGAGTAGAAAGTCTGTAGAAAGTCTGAGCAAAGAGTTCTCCTTTAGCAGTAGAAGAAAAAGCTGCATAGCCATCAGACTGGATAAAAGGAAGGAAGGATGATGAGGTAAAGTTGTTAGAAAGGTTTTTGGCAAGACGCCAGAAGGAGAGGGAAGAATCTGAGTTGGAGTGTTGAGAGCATTTAGTACGAATACAATTATTTTTAGCAGAGCAAAGAACAGACTTAGCATAGTTCTGGGCAGAAAAGTAAAATATTTGAAATTCAAGGGTGGGTGGGTTCCAGTACCTTTAGTAGGCCTTCTCTTTGTCATGAACAGCACTTTGAACAAGCGTAATTAATTGCTTTAGTCACATGATATGAGAAAGGAATGTATTCTTCCATGCCTGAAAGAATAGCCGCCATAATGCGCAAGGCACGCTCAGATGGATTTCGGCCATGGAAGCAATGAGCTTTCCAGGGAAAATCAAAGAAATACTGCCTGAGGGCCTCCCAATCAACAGCTCCAAAGTGCCACAGCTGCTGTTTATAACCATCCCCCTACAGGCCTTTCTGAAGCAACAAGACAGGTTAAGATGACAAGGTTGTGACTGGAGGAGCCCACCAGAGAGAAAAGATTAACAGCATAAGCAGAAGGAATAATTGTAAGGCTGGGGCCAGTTATGAAGGAACTCTCTTCAAGGCAGTCGGGGATATGAGTAGGGAGTAGGGTACTGTAAAAAGCTCCTCTAGCTCATTAAGTACAGAAACGACGTAGATATGTTCACCAGGTAGATCAGTGAGAGGAGGGGAGAGCCAAAGGTGGTGGTGAACATTGAAACCTCCTAGAATGAAGATTTCAGAGAAGGGAGAAATTGATAGAATGTGCTCTATCTTAGAAGAAAGATAGTTGAAGTATTTTTCATAGTCAGTAGAGGTAGGGGATAAGTAAACAACACATATATATTTAGTCACAGAATGACAGGAAAGCCGAAGCCAGAGAATAGAGAATTCAGAAGATTCAAGTTCAGGAACAGAAGTGCAAGATATGTTGTTACATTCATACACACAACAACCACATCTGGCTTTGAAATGAGTTTATAGACTGTATTAGGGGGGGTGACAGTTTTGTGAATGTTATACCTCCAGGTCTTAAAATGTGCCTTGCCTAAATACAATCATTGTCACGAAAAATGTTCTGACCTCTGATTTGTTTTTAACCCCCTGTACATACCCCTTGAAGTATGAGATGTTCACCTATAGTTCATTTAGGCAGACGTATGCCAAATAGGTGGTCCGTAGCACAGTTTCATTGTTTTTACACACGTCTAAGTTAATTTTTTATGCTTATTCAGGTTTTGGTTGAATAGTGTTGTTTTTTCTCAAAATGAGGGAAATTAGATCTATGACAGAGAAGATGCTGAAAGACTAAACCTACCGAGAACATCGTGAATTCGCTCCAGGTCTGCTGCCCACTGAGAAAGGCATCATAGAACTGATGATCTTCCATATTCGCCGTCGTGGTGCTGGCATGACCAGCATAGTAGTGAACAAGCTGCTGCACTGGTTGCAGACGCAGTCATAGACCATTACACTTGGTGCAACATCTACACCAAAACCAAGAACAACTTCAAAAATGTGATCCTGAAGTTATATGAAGAGTTTTCTTCTCTCCTTCAAACCAGGAAGAACAGAAAGCTGAATCCTGGCACCAGAATTGTGTTGAGCCATTTAACAGCTGTGTGAAGAGCACTCCTTCTGAGGCTGTCCCAGCCTGCCTTCCCCTTCGTGAGTGAAGAAAGGTTTCAACATGTTCTCTACCAAAAGGAGTTACTGAAATCAGCTGAGGCTGTGGTCCAGACATACAGGGATGAATGCTGCCAGGTTCTGGAGATCCTGCTTCCACAACCTGTGACTGGGTGGTCGAGAGAGAGAAGAGACATGTTTCAGTTTGGGCCAAATGCCGACTCTGAAGCTCCCCAACAGGTGAGTGAAATGGATCAGGAGAAGCTTGCCTCTATGACCATCAACAATCTGAACTCTGAAATATCTGTAGGTGCCATCAACTATGGGCTGAAGTTGAAAGGGGCTAAGCAGGTAAAGGCAGTGAACAGTGACCATATCTATGCAGCAGGATCAGGTCTGATTGAAGACGAAGAGTTGGACGTCAAACGTTTCAAGAAAATGACAGGCAATGACGGAGATCTCCCACAAATCATGACAGAGTGGAATGAGCAACAACAGAAGTTAAGGGAGGAAGAAATGGAC
Organism: Coenobita brevimanus; assembly: GCF_032717465.1. Lineage (NCBI taxonomy): Eukaryota > Metazoa > Arthropoda > Malacostraca > Decapoda > Coenobitidae > Coenobita > Coenobita brevimanus. Next base: position 11,741,635 of record NC_136957.1, on the reverse strand, counting down.
GAGAAACAAGTACTGGTAGCTAATATCTCCGTAGACAGACAGAGAAATGCTGATTTAGCTCATCTTAAGGACCTTGGTGGTCCATTCACCAATGCAGAAGAGGTGGACCAATACATGGTCAGCAACATCAGTGAGAAGAACAAGAACGATCGATTGTATCTTGAAATCAGGCATGCAAGGAACAGTTGTGTGATGTACCACTCGCAGGTGGATATCTTCAACCATGAAGCATGCTCTCTGTCATACAGAAACACTGAAAAAGTTCAGCAAAAGTGGATGATCAGAAGCTAGTTTTGAGGGCTGATGTAACGGGAGCTCCAGCTCTCCCTGTCATCATATCATCCTTTGACTAATGCAATAAAAGCCTTGGTTTAATCACGCTTGTTCTAATCTGTCCACAACGAGGAGAGGGCCTATAAAAGATACCAGAGCCAACCCATCCCTGAATCACATCTTTTTATGTTTCTGCCCAGAATCATGCTAAGACTGTTCTTAGCTCTGCTAAAAATAATTTGTACTAAATGCTCTCACCTCTCCGACTCGAATTCTTCCCGCTCCTTCTGGCACCTTGCCAAAAACCTTTCTAACAACTTTATCTCATCATCCTTCCCACCTCTTTTCTACTCTGATTGCTCTGGAGCTATTTCTTCTACTGATAAAGCAGATCTCTTCACTCAGACTTTCTCCTCCAATTCTGCCTTAGATGATTCCTGTGCTGTTCTTCCATCACTTCCCCCTCTGACTTCCTCATGGCTGAATTAACATTTCTTCAGTTAATGTATTTTATGCCATCAATGGCCTCAGTACCAACAAGGCATATGGGTCTTATGCAGTCCCTCCTGTTGCCCCTCAAGAATTGTGCTTCTGTGCTTACACCCTGCCTAGGTAAACTCTTTCATCTTTGTCTGACAGCCTCTACCTTTCCTTCTTGCTGGAAGCTTGCTTTCATTCAGCCAGTCCCAAAGAAGGGTGACCATTCCCAACCCTCTAACTATTGTCCAATTCCTTTAACATCCTATGTCTCATGAGTTTTCGAGTCTATTCTTAACAGAAAAATTTTAAAGCATCTTTCCTATCACAACCTGATTTCTGATCATCTGTGTGGGTACCGTCAGGGACGCTCCACAGGCGATCTTCTCACCTGCCATTTAGATTCCTGGTCATCCTCTTTTGGGCACTTTGGTAAAAGCTTTGCCATTGCACTTGACAGCTCAAAGGTTTCAAACGATTATGGTATAAATCTTTAATTTCCAAACTGCCCTCTTTCAGTTTCTATCCTTCTATCTGAACCTCCATCTATAGGATCCTTTCTGGTCACTCTATAGCCGCTGTTGTAGACGGCCATCGTTCTTCTCCTAGATTATCAACAGTGGTGTTCCTCAGGGATCTGTCCTATCACCAACTCTCTTCTTTTTATTCATCAATGATCTAAGCTGTACATCTAACCCTATCCACTCGTACTATGATGATTCCACCCTTCACCTTTCGATTTGGTTCCCGCAACGTCCATCTCAGCAGTTACTTCAACAAACAAGGGATGAGGCAATGACACACCTGTCTGACTTGGGTCACATCTCTGACTAGGGTAAAAATAATCTTGTTTTCATTGCATCAAAGACTCAGTTTTTACACCTATCAACACGACAAAATCTTCCACAGGAGTACCCACTAATGTTTAATAATATCCAGCTCAATCCTGCATCATCCTTGAACATGCTTGGGGTTTCATTCACTCGAGACTTATCTTGGGAGGATCATATTACATATCTTGTAAAATCTGCTTCCAAGATGTTAGGTGTGCTAAGCTGACCCCGTACCTTCTTTACCCCTACACAGTTGTTGACTTTATACACGGGTTTTATTTGCCCCTGTATAGAGTACAACTCTCATGTGTGGGGAGGCTCCCCACATATAGCTCTACTTATTACGGTGGAGTCAAAGGCATTTCATCTCATTAACTTGCTTCTTACTGGCTCTCTTCAACCTCTGTCTTTTCGCCGCACTGTTGCAGCTTTATCTCTTTTCTGTCGCTACTTCAATGGTCATTGCTCCTCTGAACTGTCTGCTTACATCCCTCCACTTCTATGACGGGCGAGTAGCACCCGTCTAGCAACAAACTCTCATTCCTTTTCTGTCCAGCTCTCTAATGCAAGAGTTCACCGTTACTACTAGTCTTTCATTTATGCATCAGGTCAACTCTGGGACTGTCTCCCTCTGTCTGTATTTCCTACTTCCTATGATCTCCAGTCTTTCAAACGCAGTGTGTCCAGGCATCTCGAAATGAACGGATCTTGAATTTGTTTTTTTGTATTATTTTTGTTGTTTTCCTGGAAGGAACGGTTTGTGGGCTCGTGGCCTTTGGTTCCTTCTTCCTTGCATTAAAAAAAAAAAAAAAAATTAGCTTTCCATTCAGCTTGGAAGTACCGCCCAGCTCGATTGGTGGTACAGGGTGGGTACCTAATGAAATACGACAATGGTTGGGGAGGCAAGTGGGTAGGTCATTTGTTAGATTGGATGGTGAAGGTCAATCAGGAGCAGTACAGAAGTAAGGGAATGTAGTTACGTAGGTGGGAACAGTGGTAAGTTGGCAAGCCTGGAAGAAAGGCAGAATAACTGAGAGTAAGAGCAGAAGGTAGAGCAGGCAGATAACGTAGGGAGATTGTAAAATTGGTAAGCTGGTAGGTTGGTAGGCCAGATGGATGAGAAGGGCAGTAGGATCCACGGTAGGCTTGAGGGTAGGTAGGTTATAGAGGGGCAGGGAAGTAAAGAGAAAGGAATGGAGAGTGAATGGGGAGCAAATGGGAGGTGAGGGAGTGAGGAGGAAATGGGAGCTGAGGGAGAGGGTGCAAGAAATAGTGGGAGAGGGAAAGAACGATGTGGATGTCGAAAGAAAGAGAGAGAGAATGGTTGGGAAAAAATAAACTACCGAGAGCGAGGGAGCAAGCGAGCAAGCGAGCGAGCGAGCGAGCAAGAGAGAGAGAGAGAGAGAGAGAGAGAGAGAGAGAGAGAGAGAGAGAGAGAGAAATGATTATGATGATGATGATGATGATGATCTGGTCAATGGTAAGAGACAATATGTTAAGAGAATAATTCAAACTGTACATATATATATTGCTTAATTTCAATTATTCAAGAAAGAGGTACTCCACAGGCTCTTTGCCATCCCGCCCTACCCTCTAGCCTTCCTACTTTAATACACTGAGAGGTATGAGGGACCAAAAATGGGTGCCTGAAGGACAATAATAGTCTACATTACGCTCTGCGTATACTTGAATATTACTCACTTTTTCTTATCTTGTTGTTCAAGAGCAAGAAGAGAGATACAGTCTACTAGTTTTTTCCTAAATATTCACTCCTATCCAACCACAGGCATCCCCTAACCTAGGTACAACTGTCTAAAGACAGCAAAAAATATATAAGAAGATGGCAGACTGTTTGTACTCAATTCACTCTGGAGTGAGTCTGAACATCGTCGAATGCCACTGACTAAAATAAAATGTGATAGGCATCACCGGCCTAAAAGTACTGAGTTATTATAATTATATATATATATTTTTTACACTCAAAACACCCCTGCTACTGTGGTACCTCCGTTTTCGTGGTATATTGGGGAAGGCGTGGCTCAATCGGTAGAGATGTGGCTTGCGGTTTTAACGGACCCAGGTTCAAATCCCGGCTGGGGCAGGGAACAGTTTAAGGATTTGAATTTCATTAAATCACGCTTTTCTGATCTACCAGAAGACCCGCCGAGATGTCGTAAAAATACCCCCGCTAATACCAATACACCAGTCCTGCATGAGACAGCCCTAGCATGTATTCAATATGGACGGTGAGTGTTAGCGCCAAAGTGGTGACATGTAGAGGTGTATGATATGTAGGACTGCTGGGCCTTGACAGCAGGCTGTGAAGCCTATGTCCAGAGTCGGACACATAAAAAAATATATATATAATAATAATATCTTTGCATTTCACTGAGGGTAAACTATATGAGAAATGCTCGTCTGTCTTTACTGAAAATGATTCAGCCCTGCAACACTTAAAATATTCAGTTAACGTTACTTAAGTTCACATGAGAAAGGTTATGCTGGCTACCGTATTTCTCATCATTATAACTACAACAGTAAAAGTACGGTTTGCCAATGATAGTGTGTTCGCCTTCTGACCTGCGTAAACCTTGTGCACGGCTTTTAAAATCGATTATGACAGACTTTTCCACAGTTAATTGCGAGTGCATCTTTCTATATAAAGCGTTATGTTCGCAACCTACCGTGTTAAACACATGAGTAAATAACATAAGCAGACTCTAACACACATAAACATGCTGGATACAACATTTCGAATTTCAGATTCAGACTTGCTGTCGCTACAACATACACCTCACATACTCGCCAGCACAGAGAAGGGATTATGCTCGTTACGTCCCTGTCTCAGCGTAGAGGTTTGGTCCTGCTGTGAACCTCATACGAAGTGATACAGAATAATCATAACAGTGCGTAATGATAGGTCTATGGGAGGTATTCCTGGCAATTTGAAGGCTTTCCAGCATCTTTTCCTTGGCGATCTATCCAGAATATTACAACCCAGTATTATCTTTCATACCATTTCTGTCTGACTAATATTAATGTACACTACATAGATAACATACAAGAGAATATTCACGGGTCATACACAACAAGAAGAGACTGTCTTCACTGACCTGCGGCGAAATTATTGCAGCCAATTTTAAAAACTTTATCTCTTCCAAACTCATAGAATACGTGAATTTATTTTAGCAAAATGCTTCCTTATGAATAAAATTGAAAACTGCTAAATAATCACCTGATGCGTCAGCTGAAGCAACAACTGACATGTCAGATCAATTCCAAATTTCGAGCTGAGCAACTCTGTATTTTAAACGAAAATCACTCAGAGCTCTCCAGGAGTAGGTATTCGAACTTTCCTTGAAGGAGGAAAGAAAAAAAAAAAGAATTCCCAGGTGTAACACTTATAGACCTATCCAATTCGTCGCAGGCAAAAATGAACAGGTAAGCAAGAGGTGCCAGGGAGCCTCCATAACCAACCGGAATACGAGGCTAACTGCACACCAAGGTTAAGTACTTCGTTTTCTCGTTAATACTGTTTTAACTCCGATGCAAACCACTTTTTTTCTTTTGCAATCGTGTATACTGTACTTAAATAAAAATATCACTCGTGTCGGCGTGCTCCTGAAGGAATGATGGTGCTTTTCATGGCAGAAAATCTCACATTCTTGTTACTTTTACACATTTTTTCCCATTGTGCAGTACAGCCATGGCGTGATACGGAGACTGATTATTTCGGTTGTGGAATATCTTGCCGGCAAGGGTAATAATAACAGCCAGCACAGGGGGTAGTATATTCGGAAGAGGAAAAAGAGAGGAGGAAGAATAAGTGGATATAGAGGAAAAAGAAAACAATAACAACAGCAGCAGCAAGGGACCCGGATGTACAAGGTGACATAAGCGAAAAATAAAAAGCCTAAGGGAAAAATTAAATAAGACACAAAATTTTGAAGTCTTTTCTCCCCAGCCACAGCAAAGCAGGAAAAGAAAAAAAGTCAGGTTTAAAGACTACACGGGTAAAATTCATACAATTAGGGCAACATAATAAACACAAAATAAACCAAAAATTCTGAAATCTTCCCTGCTGATGCAACAAGCGTAATTCCTCCATGCAGGAGAATACGAAAGGTGTTACGTATAATGACCACGTCAGTAAAAAAAAAAAAAAAAAAATCAAAGAAGTAAGAGCAGTGATGAAACAAAAAGTAAACTTCAACTTCAAGCCCCGCCTGTCAAGAGGTGCCACAACGAAGGTAATTCCCCTAAACCCCTGCGGCTCAAATATCGCCAAGTCTCGCCCTCACAGCTCAGATATCACCCACTCTTGCCGCCAAACACATACTTTTTTTTTTTTTTTTTTTTTTTTTATCATTTTGGGGTAAGGTAGCTAACACGCGTGAAACTGATACCTTACGGCGCCTTGGTACCTTTCTGCATCAAAAAGAGTCACTGGTAAGCTTTTATCTTTTTTTTTTTCATTTTTTCATATTAGATAATATTTGGAAACCTTAACACCATGGCGGTCGCCGTAAAGCAGTGTTCATATTCCTGCCACCACCTCGGAGTGTCCTGGTACCGACCTAGGTGGAGGTGAGTTGTTGTCAGGTTGTCATCAGTGAGGGGTACTTTTTTCGGCTTATTAGATTTTGCGGAAAGTTTGCTAGCATACAAGTCATGTTTTGTGTTATCTCATATTGATGCCTGTCACCTTCACCGTTGCCATCATGCTTTTCGCCGCCGTATCACTAATTCTTGGTACATCCAGACGTGTGGAGGCTACTCTGCACAAGAGAGACTTTTTCAACAGGAGAAATTTGTCAAACCTTTATTAACCTCTTCATTGCCAAGGTGTTCGACCCAACTAAAAACAATCACATGGTACGACAGAGAACTAATTATAAATGACCTACTAAGTCTGAAGGGGTTAAATATATATCCTCCTTTGGAGTGACAAAAGAAGTTTGCTTTCAATGCCATTCCCTTGACTGGTGCTGACTATCAGTATGTTTTACCTACATTACAAACTCTCTGAGTCTCCAACAAAACAGTTACGACAATGCTCATAAGAGATGATGACAAACAAAATTTCTACTCTACCACTCCTAATTCTGGGACAAACCTTGTATACTTTACATCGAAATGTCTCGAAAACTACTCCACATTTCTTCTCGCCACACATTTCGATCTGACTCCAGTTCCGTCCAGTAACATACAGACCATTCCTTCTACCAGTAATGTAGGTGTCTGTAGTCTTTAACATTTTTCTCAGATGAGAATAACTTTTTTTTTTTTTTTAACTGAATCATCTTCAGAAAGATTGGTTTGGTCACGCAGACACCATGCACTCTTTAACTATCCTTGTGCTGTGGAGTACAACCGTCCTGTGTGTGTGTGTGTGTGTGTGTGTGTGTGTGTGTGTGTGTGTGTGTTTGAGGAACAGAGGCGTGGGGGACTCACTTCACATGCATCCCTCCTAACTCAGTGTAGTAGACGGTTCTCGTCTTATTAACTTCCTTCATCTCAGAGTTGAATCACTTCTTTTTTCACTGTAAGCGGTTTATTAGGGCACAGCCCACCTCAGTACTCGCTGCATTACTTCTGTTTTATGGTGGTCACATAGCAACTGTTTATGCACACATAACCATTCGTCTCCCAGCCAGGTATATAAAGCAACAGTAAACCCTTCGTCAACAGTCTCTCGTGTATTCAGTTGGTCATCACTGGAAGTCGTCGCCAATTTCTGTTTTTTTTTTCCTGTCTGTTAAAACTTGCAGTTTGTCCAAACACCTCAAAATTAACTCATTCACTGCAGTGGTCATATGATGATACCCTCACTACCTCAACAATACTTCGTGAAGAGGCAGTTACGAGGCTAAAGTTAAAAAAATTCTCTACAACCTGCTGATTGCAACAGTACAACTGAGGTATATTATTCTGGGTAAATATTGAAGATTACATTCATCAGCGAGAAACTTCATGTACTCAGAGGCTTCGGGAATTATAACCTAACCTCCATTTCCTTGACATTTTCTAATTGTTATTTCTCTTAACGTTATTATCGCCATCATCGTGTTTTCACATTAATTGTTGTCCTGTGCATGAGTGTCGTCATCACCAACTACGAACAAATATTTTCCTTCAATGTCACTCTCACTAATATTGTCATCATTACCTACATTATCATGTCATTTTCGTTGCAATCGCATTTACCATCCTCTTCCTTCGTATATTTATCCATCTTATTCAGCTTCCACTACGGTGACCTAGAACACATCCCTCCTATTTATCGTCACTGTCGTACCATCATTTTCATTCCTAACAGGTTCACCTTCATCACACAACTCGTCGTTACCTTCGAATCACCATTGTGTACCACCTTCACCGTCTTCCTCCTACTCCTCTTTTCCAGTCAAGAGGAAAAAATGTTTAAAGATTTAATAAATATATTATAAAGATTACTAGTAATGAAAAAAAAAAACAACTTCAACAATAGATTACCATGGCTTTTTTTCTCATTAAGACAAAAATTAACAACCGATTGGGTAAACACATTACAACTTATTCCAGTTGGGGAAAAATGGCTATAGATACAGATTCAACATGTGAGTAAACATATTTCCAACAACTAAGAATAACTAAAACTACAATACCATTAAGTAAGTGGCATAATTTTCCCGTGCAGTCACTATACCTTACCAACACCATACTGTCAGACAGAATGGACGTATCGCCTCGGGGAGAGAGAGAGAGAGAGAGAGAGAGAGAGAGAGAGAGAGAGAGAGAGAGAGAGAGAGAGAGAGAGAGAGAGAGGAGTTACAAAACGAATGCATGGGAACTTTTATCGTAATTTTCATTTAGTAATGTGTGATGAAGAGTTTTCTTTATAGGCTAATCCACTGTGCCATACTTCGATATTGGATTGTTGTATTATATTCTGTTATGCTTTGACGTTAAGTAATCTGGCATTCCTGAAGCACTGGAACACATGGGATAATTAGTCATAACCAGGCTCCTCGAAAGTAGGTGTTTCGGTCGTTATTTATTCATTTATATAATTTCGTGTATTTATTTATTCAGTCTGTATATCCATGGGGTTAAAAAGGAGATACAAGGCAGGGCAGTGGATGTTGGAGCGGCCCTATTGAAAGAAGGCAGCGTTTGGAAACTTCTTGTTCTGTTGTTTGCTGATGATACTGTTTTGTTAAGTGAAGACGAAGGGGGATTGCAAGGCTTGATGAATGAGTTTGGGAGAGTGTGTAAGAAACTGAATCTAAAGATAAATGTAAGGAAGTGCAAAGTTATGGTCTTCGAGAGAAATGAAGTCACTGAATGCACAGTGAGGTTGGATGGTAAGGAAATGGAAAATGTGAGTGCATTTAAGTACCGTACTTGGGTAGTGTGATGAGTAAAGATGGAAGTCTGGAGGATGAAGTGCTTGAATCGGTACAGCAGGGAAGAAAGGTTGCTGGTTGTTTGAAAGCAGTGATATGAAATACAGCAGGAAAGTGAGCTTGGAAGTAAAAAGAAGTCGCTGTATGACAGTATTGTGATACCATCCCTAACGTATGGAAGTGAAGCTTGGACATGTTGGAAGGACACAGTCAAGAAAGCAGTGAAAATGAGCTTTCTGAAAAAAGAATATGAAGTTACATATAGAGACAGACTGACAAATGAGGAAGTGAAGGAGCATCGTGGTGTGGATGTGGATGTGATAGAGAGCATTGAAAGTACAACGAGGTGGTTTGGTTTGGTCAAGTAGGGAGGACGAAGAGCGAGAGACTAACGAGGAGACTGTATGTGAGTGAGGTGGAGGGGGGAAGAGAGAGAGGGAGGCCGAGGATGAGATGGAGGGATGGAGTGAAGAGGTATATGAGAGAGGGTGTGTGTGAGCTGGGGGGAGGGCAGTGAAGTGACGGAGGTCGGCTACATGGAGGCGATTTGTTTGTGGCCACCGTTTGCGGGATTAAGGCGTCTGGCAAAAGATAAATTAAATAATCTATTCATTTAGTTTCTTATTACTGCTGAGACTGGGGTGAGGGACAAAAGCACTTGTGTGGTAAGTTAAGGAATAAAGAGGTACTGAATGAGGAAAATGGATATGTGAGGGTAATAACGGAAAGAACTGGTAATGTTTGGAGACAAAACTCTCATTCTGTCAGGAACTAAAAATAATAATAATAATAATAATAATAATAATAATAATAATAATAATAATAATAATTCTATCCAAAAAAAAAATTTATTGAAAAAATTTACTGGACAGTCCCACCTATGATGAAAGATAATTTTCTTTTCTGGATTCTCTGTCTCGCTGCTGGATATGGTTTGTCAGGTAGCTTGCAGGCTAACGATATAAAAAAGTAACAACACTTTTCGTTGTAGAGTGAAGCGTTTCCGACGTCTTTACTCAATGCTCTATTGTAACGCTGCATGTTATCTGACCACAACCAATGCTAACAATTCGTTCGTAGATAAAAGCTAAAAATGTCTGGCTTCTCTGCCTCACAACTGATGGGATCAGTCTCGAGGCGTGGAGGTTAATAATATGTAACGTTAACAACTCTTTCATGATGATAGTAAATCGTTTCCTGCTTCTCTGCCTCACTGCCAACTGTACTCTGTACTATGGCATTTTGGCTAATCTCTTCAGTCTGATAAAGTTAGTTTATTATTTTCTCGATGTTCCTGACGATATTCTTCACCTTTAGGAAAGATTGGAAGGATTATAATATTCATTTCATTAACGCTTCATCTAAGCTGAATAACATCATTTGCTGGTAGCAAGAATAAAACATATGTAATGTGTTCTGTCTGAAGGAATTAAGCACATCAAGTACATGCATTATCGCCACACAACCATCAGAAAGTAGGGCTCCGTGATACTTTCTGTCTCTGAATTTACGAGTGAAGTTATACATCTCATCAAAGTCGTTCTCAATCTTATGTTTTCATTTTGCCAACATTTTCCCACCTACATCTTTGCATAATCTGGCCACGCGTTCGCTACATTAAATCCAAGGTACGCCTTGTTTGTCAACTCTCTCCCTCTCTCACTTATTTCCTGCTCTACATTAAATTATGCATTCCTCTCCCTCCACACTCCTCGGTATTTCTTTGCCAGCACGTTCTCCCCGTAAATTCCTGTTGTCCCTGTATACCTCTCCAACTTTCCCTTTCCCCTTTGTCTTTCCTTCCCTTTGTTTACTCTTACTCTCCCTCCATACCTCTCCTTTCGTATTTTTTCCCTTTTCTCATTCTTTCCTTGTTTATTACTTTTTTCATCCTCACTGTTCATTCTCTACATCTTTTCCTTCTGTACCTCTCATTCTAACTGCATTATTCATGCGTTTCCTCCTTTCCCACCTTAGTTATTACCTGCTTCGCCTACGTCTGCTTCTCCTCCATACTTTTCCTTTATTTTCCTCGTGTGTGTATCACTCTCCTTGTCATTCCTGCTTTCATTACAGTATATGCCTCCGTATCTTTTGCTCATTACCTCTTAGACTGAGATGGACCTTCCTGAAGGTTTGTGTGAGTAGCTGTGACAGACCTTCCAGAAGATGACAGAAACTTTCTTACTTTTCACACTCTACTATTCCCGCCTAACTCTTGATTATGCTTGCTGGGTAGGTCACGTGGATCCAGCACCTTCTATAGAGTTGCGACAACTGATGACTAGGTGCCATGTTGCCTCCCACATGCTCCCAACACTCGCTCAGCTACTCTGCACTGTCCTGTTTTTATTTCCATATATATTTTTTTCATTTTCATTACTTAATAATAGAATGAGTTTAGCCATTTTTGGTATTATATATATATTTCATTTTATGATGGTCTACCTCATTTATGACAGACAATGCTTGACAATACAAACATTTAAATAGAATGGTTAAAATGAATATCAGGGTAAAAAAAAAAAAAAAAAAGAATTATTGTGTACACTTTTGTTTCTAAATTTAACCTCCACTGCGATATCCTCATAAGACAGGATAAGCATAACCAACACTGTTTAATGCAGTATCTTTCATATAACATAAAACGTAAGAGGCTGACTGCACTAAACCTGTCAGTCCATGCTTAAGCAGTACTTAATAGGGTGTGACCACACTGTTGGTCATGTGCTTTTTAAAAATTTTCATTACAGTTATGGGCTTCTACATTTGGTCCTTATGTTGTGGCATGTGTGAGAGTCGACCAAATTACTTTTAGGCTCACCCACAAGATCTGTATCCGTTTCATTTACTACGAAGTAAGGATTTTCATTTTTAATTGCTTTCTACAATGACTTATGGAGTAACTGAAAATCTATTGACCTCATACTAGCAGTAAAATATTATTTTCAATCTATCATCGCATTAAAAAAAAAAAAAAACGTTGATTCGTACACTTCAATTGTGGAATACCACATTTATGCTTTCTTTTTTTTCTTTTTTAAGATTACTAGGAAAACATACGAATTGCCAGCAAGTTTTTGACAGTTTTTCAGAAGCATATAATGTGAATTATAGTTGAATGTTATTATAACACAGCTGTTGTTGACTCGTTAAGCTTACCATTCAGACCCTGTGCCACAATGGTGGAGTCAGCAGATGCGGCATGATATTTTCTTTTTAGCATATAAACATAAGTTGGAGGACTGCCGGGGATATCCAAAAGACTATTTAATTCGTGTGATAAAGAAGTGCTTCAGGGATCAAATGTTTTTATTACATATAATTTCTTTCGTAAAATACATATTCAAAATTATCAGACACAGATGACTTATCATTTGCTCTCCAGCTTTCCCACCGGATTTTCATTGCTAATTCCTTTCTTCTCTGATGATGTGTGGGAAACCTTTGAATCATCTTCCTTTGTCCAGGTCGGGTGAAGCATCCCCTAATTTTTTCTTGCCCTACCTTACCTTCTGCCATGCTTTGCCTTTCACTACTTGCATCTCCTTCTGCCTTTTCCTATCCTACCCTGCATTTCCTTACTCTACCCTGCCTTTCCCTAACCTACCCTACCTTTCCCTACCATGCTTTGTCTTTTCGTACCCTACCATGCCCCTACCTGCCATGCCTTGAATTTCTATACCCTGCTCTGCCTTTCTTCACAAAGTAGACATGCGAACGCTTCAGGAGAAAAATCCTGTTGGAGACAATGGCTAATGACAAAGCAGTTCGCTACACACACTAGTGAAAGTGATAGCGATGCTCGCTACGAACCTATTCTGATTTGCTATTGTTATACGGCTAGAGAATAGTACTGATAGAGAAAGAAAATTACCTACATTTGTAACTGGTGGTAGTGTCGGGACGGCAATTGTCACATGGTAGGTGACGTGGCCTTCCCCAACAACAACGCCAGTGATGTAGTGAATTACGACGTCAATAAGGGTATGGGCAAGTCGTGCTTCCACTTCACATCATCGTCTTATCAGCCTCACCTCAGACTGAGGCCTGGAGGGAAAGGAAGTATAAGAGAAGAAGAAGAAAAGGATGAAAAAGAAGAAGAAATGGAGGAACGGATGCGGTTGTCATGGATGGAGAGCGTTGCAGGCAGCTGAAACAAGCATATAAAACCTTTAACATAAGCGGCGAGTAGAGATTGGAAAAAGAGCACAGTGAGCGCGGGAAACAAGAGATGGCCGCAGGATGGAGGGGGATGAAAAGAATGACAGAGGAGGAAGAAAGTAAAGTACAAATATTGGTGAAAACATGAAAAAAAGAGAAGGAGGTTGAGTGAACAATGGGTAAAGATGTAAGAAGATAAGCAAGAATACTTAGCGTGTCGAGATGAATAATGTGCTGTCATACACTCTGCGGATTACCAAGGATCCTCTGAGGGTTGTGAGGGTAAGAGGAAGTAGTCACGAGGAAGAGACTACATGAGTCTACTGTTATACTTAGTATAAGTATTTCATGGCAGGGCATTGCTCCATGAAGTATATATAAAGACAGTCGGGTTACAGAATTACTGTAGAACAAAATTGTAGCTTGTCCTGAGAGGACCTCTTGAGTCGTGCCCAAAAGGCGTAATAATTTTTGCTGAGGGGAGCAGACAGTCATGACTATGGGCTACACGGAACTGGTGAGTAGATGCTGAATTAGGGGAGAATTGAGAAAGCATAAGCAGGGTAACACATGCCTTAAGCGTAAGATAAAAGCGCCAATAAACTTCCGTTTAGATTCCAGAATATATACTTTGGCTGTGTTTATTCCTGGCCATGGGGAGAAGTAGAGAGTAGAATCAATTCAGTGATAAACCGTATTGCAAGTAAGTGAACATAATATGCTCAACGAGTGAGTTATTAAGCTAGGTAACTGAGTTGCATCTAAGGTACTTGTGCTTATGTATAATTAATAAGTCGTAAATAAATGTCTGTCGTGTGCAGTAGGTTTTGCTTGTGGTCGGGTTAAAACTCCATGCATTAAGTAATTTGCCATATGTGTGTCGTTGAGGTAACGTAATTGCTTTATGTAACTTGTTTGCAGAAACAGTGTAAACATTTGTATAAAACTATTAACATTAAGATAGAAGATGTCATTGTGTTTGGGAACCTCAGTGTGTGGAACATTTATTATTTATAGTTCGGGAGGGAAAGAGATACAAAATATCTTGTTCTAACTTAAGTGTTACAGATTTTCTCTGAACCTGTCTCCACACTCTTCACTGCTATTGTTTTCATGCTACCAAACGCATATTAAATGCAGTCGGTTATCATACTCTGCGAGACTGAGTGCAAAGTGTGTAATTGGTTATTGAGGGAGTGTAGGGCACGTCAGAAGAAAAATATGTAAATAAATAACCACTTTGGTGTAGAGTTTTGCATTTTTTTCTTCTCATGTGGCATTTATGCATGGTCATTCTACTTCAGCATGTTATAAGTGACATTGTAACAGAAAATGATAACAATAAATTATGTATTAATGAGTAAATAAAAAAAGGAAAACAATGTGCTGCCACCTCGATAACAATTGCTCACGTGGCCTATTTGGTAGTAAGTTTAGCACTGCATTGCCTTGCCTTTCCTTACCCTGCCCTGCCGCCTCCTATCATGCTTTGTGTTTCCCCTGCCCTTCTCTGCCAATAACATTTCGTTGCCGAATTAGTTAAAAAAAAAAAAGGTTAAAAATCAAATTATGCAATGTCTTCTCACCTTGATTACAATAATGCTCATGAGGCAAGTTTAACAATAAGTATATCACTGCTATGTTTTACATTTCCTTACCCTACCCTGCCTTCCCTTGTCGTGCTTTACCTTTCCCTCTCTTACTCTTCCATTAATAACTTTGTGGTGCCGAATTTAATAATTAATATGAGAAAACTTAACACATACGAGAATGATGTGTTGTCACCACTATTTCAGTTACGCTTACGTGGCATGGTTAGTGGTACAGTGCTGTCATGCCTTACCACAGGGGTCGGCAACCTACTGCCCGCGGGGCTGACCCGGCCCATAAACCTTATCTGACAGGCCCGCCAGTATGTTCCACAAATTCTTTAAAATATTCCCTTTTTTCACTTGGTGGAAAACCCATATATCTTAGTGGCTGTTAATCACTATGGCAAACACTAATTAGAGTTAGTTTGTTCAAAGATGTGTGCATTCGTACAGACTTGAGCTCAGATTAGGAGGGAATGACGTGCTGCACCCAGCACTTAGTGATTCAGCACTATCAGATGTGCAAAAATTATAGCCCAGCGCGTTAATCTGGCCTGTGCGATAAATGATAACATCTACCTACCTATCTATCTATCTAACTATTGCCAGACGTCTTAACCCCATAAGGGGTGGCAACAAACAAGTCGCCTCCATGTTGTCCTGTCCCCCCCCCATTTCACTGCCCTACTCCCAGTTCACACTCGCCTTTCTCATATACCTCTCCACTCCATCCCTCCATCTCATCCTTGGCTTCTCCCTCCCTCTTCTCCCCTCCATGCCTGGGATATATTAATAACTAATGATTATTTAAAAGCATTGCCTTTATTTAAGTTGGTGAGATAATTTTGCTTTTAAAAAATTTAATTTTAAATTGCTGCCCCCAACCCCCACCTAAACAAGACAACATTGGCGCCCATCCATCAGTCTACAAGTTGTTAGTGAGGATAGGTGAGTTCCATCAGTCTACAAGTCGCTAGTGAGGATAGGTGAGTTTTGTTAATCAGCCGGCTTGGGTAAGAAACTTGTTTCAGTTCTTGCTACGTTGTTTTGGTTCCTTTAATATTATTATTATTATTATCATTATTATTATTATTGTTGTTGTTGTTGTTGTTACTGGAGGAGGGGGCTTAGTCTTTAACAAGTTCAAAACATGTGGCCCTCCAGCTGAGTGACTGGGCAGTTCTGGCCCCCAGTCCATCAAAGGCTGCTGAACCCTGCCTTATCATATGCTACCATGCCTTGTCTAGCCTTGCCTTGCCTATCCTCCCTTTCATACCCTGTCATGCTTTGCCCTTCCCTACCCTACCATACCGGTAATAACCATGGGGTTGTCACACTAGTAATATATGTTAGAAAAACAAGCACGTACAATGTATTCATCGTCTCAGTTACAACAAGTGGTGCCAGGCACAACAAACCTCGCCCAACAGCAGTTATTTTATAGCTGTGTGGTGCGGTGAGGATCTGTCCGTTCTCCCCTTTGGGGCTAAGATGCGAATAAATGTGTTTGAATGGATGAGTAAATGGAGAGTGAGTCGTCCTGTCTCGGCTACCTCCCTTTCCTTGGGGGAAGCAGCCTAGGTATATAGATAGATAGATAGATAAATACTGACTCAGTACTGCCATTTAGTGCCAGTACACAAAGTCAGTGGTAACGATGCAAAAGTTTTCAAGTTACGCCCACTGAAAATCCGTGATCTTGAGTTTGACGTTTCAAGGTCACTCAAGGTCAAAGGTCATGGTGTCAAATGAAAGCTCATGTGAGACTTCCTGTATCTTGATAATAGTAAGTATCTATCTTCAACGAGTTTCGAATTATAACCCCGTGAATATCTGTGTCCTTGACCTTTCAAAGTCACTTATAGTCAAAGGTCATGGTACCAAATAAAAACCCATAAGGGACTTCCTATATGTTGATGATAGTAAATATTTCTTTATCTTCATCCAGTTTTTAATTATAGCTCCCAGAATATCCATGACCTTGAGTCTGAACTTTCAAGGTCACTTAAGGACAAAGGTCTTGGTGCCAAATAAAAGCCCATATTATGAGTTCCTTTTATGTTTGTGATTGCAAATATCTCTATCTTCAACCGCCTTCAAGTTATACCCCTCTGAAAATCTGTGACATTAATTTTGACCTTTATTCTTTTAGGACCAGTGCGCACATACCCTGAAAGTTTCATGTAATTTCATTTGACTGTTTTTCCGTAATGTTTCTAACAGTCAAACAAACTCGACCAAAAACAATACCTCACCAGACTCTGTTTGGATGAGGTAAGTACACTCACGTGGCATGTTTAGAGGTATGTGTGGCGCTGCCATGCCTTGCTTTTCCTCACCCAGTCCCATCTTCCTATGCCATGCAATGTCTTACCCTGCCCTACCCTGGTGATAATAACCTTCGGGGTGCTAATCTAATAGTTAATGTTAGAAAAATAGGCACACGATGTGTTGTCACCACGATTACAATTACGCACATGTGGCATACTTAGGGGCAAGTGTAGTGCTTGTGATTTTGCTGTTGCAGGTTATATTCATAACCACAATGCAGTGAAACCAGTGTCAGTCATTGAAAATTTTTGTACAACTTGTCTTTTTGGTCTTTTCAAGCATGGAAGTAATCTCCCGAAACTTCTTTCCCGCTCGTGGTGTGGTGACCACTTACAGCACTGCCTCGTGCCCACCTGGATGCCACGCACTCACTGACCAAAAAAAAAAAAATCAACTCGCTCTCCCTTCGTCCCTGGGTGCGTATATTTTTTCTTCTGGTACACTTAGTCATTCAGTCACATTGGCAGTATTGGAGTTAATTCAGTGAGAAATAGCTTGGCAACGCCATTTCTTCGCGCGGGAACAGATGAAACAATTCGGTTAATCAACCCATAAAATCATCAAAAAAGCCATGTTTTGATATAAAACCAACCTATACCTAACCAACTTGGTTCTAACCTAATGTTAACTTAACACAGTACCTTTTGTTGCTTGGGGGGATGAGGAAGGTGCAACATTGCCAAGTCTTTTCTCGAGGCACTCGAGCCGATCCCGCCAACATGGCTGGATGACCAAGTATACCTGGAAAAAAAAAAAAAAGTGCTTCCTGGACCACCTACGGACCTCCAGTTTTATTTCAAGGGTTAGAGGGAAGATTGATTGTTGTTTGCTTAAAATTTAAACGTGTGTGGCTAGTTAGTTAGGAATAAGTGGGTTAAAGCACCTAGTGAAAAAAAAAAAACAGTATTTGTTGCACAACGGATGTGAGTTACAATAACACCCCCGCAGTCTAAGAATTAATTCTACTCTCCATCCACGAAGTTCTTTTCTTTTGATGCACCAACTGGGCAGTCAAACACAGGAGTGTGTCCCAAGCTGCTGTCACTCACTAGGTCACAATCTTTAAAAAGGAGGAAAACTGTCAAACTGCAACGACAGACTTTCATTAGCGTCATAGTATCACTTCCACTGATTTTTGCTGCACCCACTGAGCATGTATTGGTGTGTCGAGGTGCATGTAGTGTGCATCTAGTGTCTGATGAATGTATCCTGGGACAAAAACACTTTTTGGGATGTGCTGGAGTGGTGCTTACAGTTTGGATGGGTGCGGCCGTCAAAATGTATTTGTACGTCTATCAGTTTTATTTCTACTTTCCTTAATGCATGGAAACAGTTTCTCCCACATCTTACCTCTTTCTGTTGCATATTTATCTCCATCACCTTAGTTACTACTTTCCCTTCATACCTCTCCTCTTCTCTCTCTCTCTCTCTCTCTCTCTCTCTCTCTCTCTCTCTCTCTATTTCATCAGTCATCAATATTTATTATAATTTCCTGAGCGAAGTTAAGAGTGTACAGCATTCCTAGAAAACAAAAGATTGCCACTATGGTCTCCTCACAGCTACACTAAAAGCCCTCCTAGCATGGGCTGGTAAATCACGACTGATTCCAGTTATCTCATTTTAGAAGTACTCGAGTTTGTAGGGTAAGACCTCTAACCCTAGAAAATCCTTTAAAAGGTCTAAAAACAAGTAGTAAGTCTTGGACGTACTTGCCCAACTAACAACTAAAACATTTGGAGTGAACTGGCAAAAAGAAATGAAGGAATGGCACCATATTGAGAAGGCCTGGAAAGAAACAGAAGGAGGAGGAGGAGGAGGAGGAGGAGGAGGAGGAGAAAAGAAGAAGAAGAAAAAAAAAGAAGAAAAAAAATATATATAGGTACAGTATGAAAAACCACCACACAAACGACAAACACTCCATTGGACCAACACATGTCTCGGGTAATTTAATATTTCTGTTATGTATTCACTTAATGCCTTGGTATACACACATATATAATTACACATTCTTCATGCACTTATTCCGTCTCTTTCCAGAGTCCATCCATCTACACGACAATTTCTCCTTTGCCCATTCCCACCGCAGTGCCAGTTCTTATACACCTATCACACAGAAGCACATTTAACATAGCCTCAACAAAATACAACTGTCAAACAGTCCATTCCGTCCTGTTGCAATGCCGCCCCTCATGTACCAACACACACAAAATGCACCTCACTCTCACACGCAGGCAAATTGTCACCAAAATTTCATCGAAAGATGCAACACAACCTCGGCTATGTGTAGCTCACACATAACTCACTCTGCTCTTACTGCAAGGCTGACCCCTCATACCACAACACACTCCCCTCAGGCGACTCACTCACACCTAGACAAGCGTTCACCGTAATGTCAACAAGAGATCTCTGGGAATGCCTGCCAGTAACGGTCGGTTTTCTGCAGTCCATTGGGTTCACATTCAGTTGAGCGTGAGGTCGCAACAACAACAGCATTCACTCATTATCAGTTCTATGCATGCATCGGTCTATGTGGTTAGTTATCAGCCTGTCAGTGTATCTAACATCATATGTATATCTGCCGCCATGTCTTTGTACATTCACTCATCCTACATACACAAATACATGGGCTGTCCTGTCGTGGACTTAGGAGGCTTCATAGAAGCCACCTCCATAACAATATCTCCTGTAATTTGATATTTTTTCTAACTCCGGGGTACAAAGATACAGAAGAGGTAAACATAGCCTGATTTGTATTCTAATGACACAAGAGTAGGTGGACAGGGAGCTACACTGGAAAAGTGGGTTGATTTAAATACTTTCCTGTTTTACTTAACAGCAGAGGAAAGAAAAATATTTTGTCAGTGTATAGGTGGGCACTGCTTACAATAAACACTGATGCAAATGTGTGTGTGTGTGTGTGTGTGTGTGTGTGTGTGTGTGTGTGTGTGTGTGTGTGTGTGTGAAGTTATCCTCTCTGGGGCGCAGCCTTCTATTCATGAGTAACAAGATCGTGGGTGTTTCCTTGTCCTAAGACCTCTATGCTGGGTCTGTGAATGGAATCTCTCCCGTGCCTCTGACTTCAGACAATGAGGAATCGTTCTTGTGTGCACAAATGACTGGCCTGAGTCTGGACAAAACTATGTCCTGCTCAGCAATGCTTAAAGGGCAGTTCTGAGGTGGGTCGTGGTTCAAAGGTACTGTAAGTCTGAAAATGGTGAATCTAGTTAAAAGGTCTTCTGAGGTACACCTGACTCTCAAGTAGGACTGGGTCGGCAAGGTAGTCTTTGTCCAGCTGTTTTGCTGTATTTCAGTGCCATCTTCTCCCAGAGGTACAAGAGGAATTTCACGTGAGAATTAATCCAGCTGAATTTAATCATTTCTCTTTGATCTACATTTTGATCTTCGCAACAGTGAGATCGTTCCCGGATGCCTCAAAGTATAGTATAGGAAACACAAGAATAATCACATTCATGACTTGTGTCAAGTTACAGGTCCTGCATGATTTAAGTTTTTCGGGTCTCATAATATAAGGATCAAACACCTTCATATGCAGTCCCCTGGGAGCGATGGATGGGACAGGGAATGCTGTAACATCCTTACTGACAGGGAGTAGGCTAGACAGTACCCGCGATAATTTGTGTGACTTTGTTCTCCCTTTCACACTTTCATTATTGGGCTAATATAGTTTGCATTAATACTACACAAATAACATCTCACTGCTATATGTAGAAATTCACTGATAAAGAACAGGTGTCGAAAAATGTTTTAAGCTCTGAAGAGAATTTTGTTTTTGCCATTATCTCTAACCCATGAAAACGATGTTCCCCATAAAACTGCCAATGAGCCTAACCTGCTGCGGGTGTGTGGAAGGTCCTGGAGTTGGACGGGGTGCCCTGGAAGGGACTGTAGAAGGGAACGAGGAAGACTGTGTAAGTGCGGTAGTGATGGAGGGAGTGGAGGATGTAGGAAGACGTCCCAGGACCCATGTTGACAACCGTCACCACACTAACGTTGCCACCCGCCCACACACTGCCACCCTCGCTGCAAACGCCCTCACCCACACCCTCACCTATGGTAGACCGGGGCAGAGAGAGTGGTAGAAGCAGGGACGAAGCCACACTGGAGAGAAAGCCAGCTGGGAGGCGAAAGAAAGATAAGATTGCACAATAATGACATATTCGTTACAATGATTTATTATATATTTTATTCATGCTAATTTCACACGATTTTAGTAGCCACAGTAGAGCACCATACTGTTGGAGGGGTTATAAAAGTTATCTAAACTGTGTAGTTTATAGACTCCCCTGTACTGAATAAAATCATCTGGACAGATTGAATATAATGATTGTAATGAACGAATTTAATGATAAGAGCACCATTCAACAGATGTGCCGAACTTACAAGGAGAGCAAGTAAATGTTCTGAGTACTGCCATTACCATTTCTGAAGGGAGGAGTATTTCAGGAGAAAGATCAGGTGCCGGGGTATAACTCAACGTTCGTGGTAAGAAACCCCTCTCTTAGAAACTACATATGCTGAACACATTTTGCACTCTTTTTTTTTTTTTTTTTTTACCCTGTGCAATTTCAATGTACAGTCGCCTCAAGAGTGATGGCTGAGTATCAGACTGCTTCGGACGCTCCGTACGCCAGATGTTCAGTGAATGCAGTGACCATTAAATAAAAATTCGGAACTTTCATGACGTCATATCATTGAACAAAATTCATACCTCAGGCTAGAAATGATATAAAATGAATAATATGAGGCACTGCTATAGAAGTTAACATTGTATGATACGTTTTCTGAGCTTGAATGTTAAATATATTATTCCACCCGCAGTATACCCTCGAGTCCCCTGTGTTCCTATAGTTTTTAGTATTTACGTTGGCTATTTTACATTAGTTTTAGAAGGCCAAACGAGGAAGAGTAGTTGGATTTCAAATGTTTTGGGCTTATTCTAAGAACATTAGGGATGTCACAACAAAAATACTATTATTAAGGAAATAGCAGATTACACGTGGAAACAGCTATACTTGCTTGCTTTTTTTCCTTCTCTTCCCCTCAGTTAGGCCTATAACATTTATATTTATTGCTGCCTTGTTACCTAACGACGAAAACATATATTCAGCTTTAAGGGAAAATGAGACTTTACTCTTTTCTTTTACAATATGCAATAAAGAAGACATAAACATGAGTTTACAAACCGTTACAATAGAGAAGCTCGCATTTCGTTTTTTCATATCTATTTTTTTTTTTTCTTAAATAAACCGTTACGTCCTGCATAACTAAAAATACTGATCAGGAAAGATTCAACTCGGTTATTCGTATATAAATCTGCATTTTATTATTTTAATCAATTGTTTAAGTACTTAGGAGTCCAGGCTATGACAGGTTAGGCATTCTCCAACGAGTTCCGACTCACATCAGATCATCAAGATTCACCTTAAGATATTCAATGATGTATAGTCGTCCGGCTTATACTAAGTACAGAATTTCCTTTACTGGAAAAATGGCCAAAGTCAGTATAACAACTGTTTGCCACTGGGTAATAGTTTTCTCCCTTCACCCTTGTTGGTGAAAATTTAAAACAGCCAACTGACTTAAACTGTCTTCCCACTTTCCACCGTCGTCCATGGAAGATATAGAAATGAAAATATATGGGTTTAAATTATTTATTACTTTTCGAACAGAAATGGTTTCTAAATCAACGCCAGTTTTGAAATGTTTATATAATCGTAAGCTATATTCTTTTCAGTGCCATGTTGCTAAAAAATTTGATACTGTACTAAATTTAAACACAGCTTACTGTCCCCGAGCTATTTTTCTGAAATTTCAGTTAGTACCGTTTGAGGTTTTCCTAATATCGTAAGTAGCTCATTACTTCTGACAAAAGTGAAATGCACAAGTATTTCTTTCATTTAATGATTGTTTTCTCTTACATTTTCACAAATACGATTTCATCTTGTAAAGATATAATGAAGAGCCTGAACAATATCGCTGGCCGAAAACTTCTGGAAACTCTGCCATCACTTCTTTGGGTGACTGACTGTACAGACGCCGCTGTGAAAAGTAGTTCCCAAGTGTGGGGCACTCACCTCGTATGACATTTGTCAGCAATATGGAGTCTTGGCCTTTTCACCCCAGCAGCATTTCTGTACTTACTGATTTGCTCCATCTGGTCCCTCCGGTACAATCCTGCATTCTTCTCCCTCTTCTGTCTCTTTTCCAAGGTCACTGCCCTTTTAAGTTGTTTCCTTGCATCGTTCGCACAAGCTGGGCATGCATTCTCTCAATTCACTCTCATCATTTTCCTGCCTAGTTTTCTTATCCAAGAGCTAACAGGTAGTCTCGGTCCTTTACAGATACGGCTGGTGAACTCTGGAACTGTTTTCTTCAGTCTTTATTTCCCTTTGTGTATTACCTTCACTCTTGTAAACACAATGGCCTATGCATGTCACACTGAATGGATCTTTATTTCGACTTCTGGCTCTCTTATGATCATTTTTATTTTCCCGTGGAAAAGGCATCTTTCTGCAGGTTTTCACCCTATGATTCTTTTTTCGCAAAAAAATAAATAAATAAATAAAACAAGTTTGAATGACAAGGAACAGAACTAATGGATAATTTACTCTTATAAACAGTAATGGCAGGGAGGCTCTGTCTGCCTGCAGGTATTGAGTAAAATCATGTTTTGCAATGTTAGTGCACACTGACTTGATGCTATTTTATCTTACATGGCCCATATTTCTCTATTCATCTTTTGAGATCATTAACAAAATAATAATAATGAGTTTAGTCGAAGTCATTATCGTAGCGTTATTCTCCATTGCAATAAAGTCACTAAGACAATAAAAATGAAACTATATTATGCATATGCCACCCACAGACAAATGTTCATAGTAGAACTGAATATACCTTTTTTTTTTGTTATTATCATTACTCACTTTCTTGTGCAGCTAATAAGTGATTAACTGTTCCATGGAGTATCCCAGATGCTGAAATAAACACGGTCTTACTTCACTCTTCTCGTTATTTAAACTCTCTACGGTAACTTACATCAAATCGACCCTCACTAAGCACATTAGACGTCAATAACGTCATAAATAATTAAACTTTCACCTCTGCTTCAATGAACAGCTACAGAGATCACTAATACCAATTCTAGATACACCACTACATCTACTTCTATAATTACCACAACCAAACCATCTACTAAGTATAATGCCAAAACCATCACCACAACAACATTTAATACAATTACTACCATTACCAATTCCAGCAACTTATAAATTACATCCACTTCAACCCTCATCAACACTACCATAACCACTACCACACTCACCATAATCACCACTACTACCACAATTACCACAACCACCACAACTACGACAGTTAACATTGCAACTACTACTGCTGAAATAACCATAGTACCCACAACCACAATTTTTGTTTAGTAACAACAGAGGAAGGAAAAACAAACGAATAAAAAAAAAAATCCACACATCAGATAACAGGTGTCCTCCATTCAAAAAAAAAATCCACACACCAGATTACAGGTGTCCTCCATTCATAAAAAAAAATATGTGACAGTTGGACTTGAAAAGCTGTGGGCTGAGGTTTGGGGGGAAACCACTCTGGGGAAGCGAGTTCCAAAGAGATGCAGTTCGAGGAATAACAGAATTCTGATAGGCAGACGTTCTGCAATATGGTGGCGCGGAAGTCCAGTCATGAGCTTCTCCAGAAGCCTGTGTAGCTCGGGGGAAGGCAGGGAGAGGTGGCACAGTGGATGCAATTTCCTCTGAGCAATTGCGATAAAAGTATCTGTAAAATAATGCAGGGGAGGCAACATTCCTTCTTACCTGTAGGGAAGGTAGGTCATTCGTAACAGTACTGTTATTAATAATTCTGACAGCTTTGGTCTGATTTACTACACCTACCACCACTACCACAGTTACATGAACATCATAACCATCACCACTGCCATAAGTACGACAACTATTACCACTACTACAGTTTCATTACCATCATAACCACCACCACTACCATAATTACCACAACTACCACCACTACTGTAGTTAGCCAAACCAATCATTGCCATAATTACTACCACTTCCCAGACAATCAGCACCACCATCGTTTCCACATAACAACAACCACCGTTACCACAACTGCAAACCATGCCACAAGTGCTGCAAACAATACCAGCCCCATCAAAACTGTCACAACCACCACAACCACCACAACCACCAAAAGAACCACAGCAACCAAAATCACAACCATCACAAACTCCACAACTACCACCACCGCCATCAGTACAGGACTCACCATTGACCTTTGACCTGGCCCTGGGGCGACATGCGACGTGGTGGAGGCGGATGTAAAAGCCCTCAACCCCGCTGCTTTCTCCAGTCATCTGAAATTATTATCACATTAGAATATATCAGGATAGCTTAGGGTAGGATAGGTTAGATTAGGTTGTATTGGGTTCAATTAAGCTACTTTATGCTCGGTAATTGCTTACATTAGATTAAATTTGCTCTCGTTAGCACTGCTTACCATAAGTCATGTTAAGCTAGGAATGATTAAAGTATAACAAATATTCCGAAATATTTATGTGACCGAAAGAGTTACGACAGTTTCGGGAATGTTGTTACAGAACAGCATCAAGTTAGGGACACATGGTTCAACATGCCACGAGAGATTATGTTTAGGAATAATTGCTATCACAGCACTAGGAAGAGAGAGAGAAAGAATACAAAGTTTGGATAGTGTATTTATAAGGAACAGTTAAAGATGTGTTGTAGATGAATGACACATGATGTTGGGTATAATTAAGGCCTGAAATAGAAGACGCTTGAGAAAATTAAATTGTTATTGTTATTATGCCAGATGAAAAAGTCAATTTTTGAAAAGCTAGAAAGGTTTTTATCTCACGACTGAGGAGATAAGTGAAGAAGAAAAATGACGGCCAGCAAAATTAAGAGGCTAAAAAGCATTTAAAAATATAAGTAATACTATGTAGTAAACTGTTAATGACACTGTTAAAAGTGAGTGAAAGAATATATACGATTATTAGAGCAAGTACTAAAAACATTGTGATGCAAAATTTACACATTCACTCAAAGGTGGAAATGGATGCGATGAAAATATCTTAGAAACTATTATAAGACTAGAAAAGGTTTTTGACCAAAGCACAGAAAAGTGAACGAGATTAAGTACTTTGAATATTTTGAAAATATTAAATTAGACTGAGGCAGAAAATTTCTATCCCAAATAATGACAGAAGTTGTTTAAGAGAAATTTAAAGTAGCAGGGTAATTATTCAGTGGTAATAAACATGGTGAGGGGATAAGGAAGACTTTGATGGGGCAAGCTGTCTTTTACTGGTCTTGGGATGAGACTCAAGTGTAGTAGATCATTCTAAAGGGAGCAGGAACAAGTTTCCAGAATCTAAGGCTGCACCCACAGTACAGGCATACCCCGGTTTAATGATCTAATTGGTTAGGTAAAACCCCATCGTTAGGCGAGGTATCGTATACGAGTATAGGGGTACTTTTAACATGTATTTCAATGTGGACCGTTTACCAGTCTTGGGTTTCCCCCCAAACCAAGTCCAAAATTCCTCCAAGATGAGCCCAAAACGGGTTTAAAGGCAATCTAAATGGCCTACCAGCTGTAAAGGAAGCTAACCCAAGCCTAACACCTGTAAATAACTCAATGAAAGCAACAAATAAAACTTGAAAATCATAAGGAATAGGTTAGAGAATATCAAACACCTCTCGTCACTTGCTTCTTGTAAGTCCATGTCCAGTCCTGGTCATCATCCTTGCTATCCTCCCCGAGGCTAGGGGACATGTGGTGCTCTCCAATACTCAGTCCTCCTACTCAAAGCCCTCAAACCCTATCTCCAGGGGAGGGGCAGAGGGGGTTGGCGATGGAGTGCTATGCGATGACTCAGGCGGAGGTGATGGGGTGTGATGCGTTGGCTCAGGCGGTGGCAATGAGGTGCGATGCAATGGCTCTGGGGGTGGCAATGGAGTGCGATGCAATGATAGAGGAGATGGTGTGGGAGACAGCTGCGATGTTCGGTGAGGTGGTGAGGGAGACCACTGCAATGAATAATGAGGTAGCGATGGAGTCAGTTGTGGTGGCTCTCGTCGTGGTGAGGGAGACAGAGACAGTGGCTGAAGTGGTGTGGGAGATGGAGGGTGGGACGAGGAGGCAGCGATGGAGTGGCAGAGTGCCTTAGTGGAGACACAGGTGACACGGGAGACAGCGATTGGCTGGAGGTTAGGTCCAGCACAACGGGCTGAGCATGTCCTTGGTGGGAGGTGTCCCTCGGTGTTTCTCTGCTGGTTGAAGGTTGGGGAGATGCTCTGCTCGTCGAGGGCTGGGGAGATCCTGTGCGACTTGCTGGCCTGGTGGGGGCCTGCTTAAAGAACGATGTGATCGTTGTCTGCCTGGCCGCCCTCTTCTTCTTCTCCAGCATCATCCTGTACACTTTCATACTCTCCTCGAGCCGATTAGCTGTGTCCCTGCTTCGTCCTGGGAGGGGGTCGTGTGTTTTCTTAAGGTCTATAAGCTCATCCAGCTTTGTTTGCATCTCCTTCAGGATCTTGATGTTGAGAGCTTGGACCTCAGGCACAACCTCCTCCTCCTTCTCCTCTAACTCCTGGTGCGCCTGCTCGATCTCTCCTTGTTGCTGACTTCCCCCCTGTGGCTCTCGAGAACCTCCTCCATGTCATCCTCGTCGACCTCCCTGAAGCCTGCCTCGTGCGACAACTCGACAATGTCCTGCCGCACACGCTCGACAGGTGGAGGTTGCATGCCCTCGGGGGAGCCAGTGAAGGAGTGAACACATTCTGGCCACAGCTTCCACCACACACTGTTCATCGTCGCCTGGCTCACCTCGTCCCATGCTGCAGCTATATTCTCCAGGGAGTGGTGTATGTTGTACCCTCTCCAGAACTGCTGTACAGTCGTTCTGTCATCACTGTCGTAGGCCCTTACCAACTGCTTCATCGTGCGGCAGAGGTAGTAGGCCTTAAAGGCAGCGATCACCCCTTGGTCCATTGGCTGCAACAAAAACGTGGTGTTTGGGGCTAGGAACACCACCTCAATATTGCTGGCCCATTCCATCATTACAGGCAGGTGGCTAGGCACGTTACCCACCACCAGGAGAAATCTGTTCGCCAGATTTTGACGAGACGCATACCTCTCCAGCACACGAGAGAGGTACGAGTGAAAATATGACAAACAGATATCTGAAGTCAACAAAGCCTTCTTGTTCGACTTCCAAATAACCTTAAGGTTCTCCTTAACATACCCCACCAGAGCCCTGGGGTTCTCGGAATGGTAGACTAGGAGTGGCTTCAACTTGAGATCACCCTCAGCTTTGCCCACCCCCCCAGCAGCAGTGTCAGCCAGTCCTTTGAGGGCTTGAATCCTGGTGTAGACCTTTATCCATTGCAAGATATGTCTTGGAGGACATTCTCTTGCAAAAGAGCCCAGTCTCGTCAAAACTGAAGGCCTGTTTCGCCCTATAGCCACCCTCCGTGAAAATGCGTTTCAGCTCATCAGAAAACGCTGCCGCCGCCACCATATCTGCACTCGGTGCCTCACCATACATCTTCATGTGGTGGAAATTTGCCCGCCTCTTAAACCAGTCAAACCACCCATGGCTAGCCTTAAAGGCCTCACTTTCATCAAGATCACACCTTACCTTGAGCTCGTCCCAGAGCGAGAGAGCCTCAGTGCAAATAATAGCCTGGCTCAGGGGTGCCTTGCACCAGTTCTAATCTTCCACCCACGTGCTCAGCATCCTCTCCAGCTCCTCCGCCATAGGCTCACGCTGGCTGGTAATACGGGAGGCGTATAAGATTGCAACCTCCCCAACAGCAGCCCTAATGGCCTCCTTCTTCTTGATGATGGTGAAGACAGTCGACTGGGCCAGGTGGAGAGCTGAGGCAATAGAACACGCACCTTCACCTTTGTCGTGCCACTTAAGGATTTCCAGTTTCACCTCCAGTAACACAGTCTTACGAACACGCTTCGTGGGAACATCACCAGCACCACCACTAGCAGGACGCTTATCACCACGACTAGGACCTCCACTAGGACCACCACTAGCCCCACCACATGCAGCACCCTTACCAGACATGATTACACTTATTTTGGATAAAATTCACACAATATCGCATTGCACACACGATTAGAATCACTGCTCTACTCACGGTACTGCTCGAACACAGTTACGAAGCACTATGATAGCAACTTGCGTAATGTTGGTGATGCAATATGATGCATGGCGGGTGAGCATAAGGGAGATCCTCACTCTGAGATGACTGGTACAAGAAGAGCGATATGGGTGAGCGCGGGGTGAGCCATGGGTATGGGGCCTGCACGAGCATTTCTACACATCCAAGGAGGTGGACGGACTCAGCTGGCCGTGGGAACACACACAATTCATAATTTTGGCCCATCATCTGCGAACACAACATCAAAGTGCCCATCATTAAACCAGGGATCGCCCATCGGGTATCGGGGCCTGGTGCAATTTGTACCCCCATTGCTAAGCCGATGTATCGCATCTAGGGGTATCGTATATCGGGGCATTATTGTATTCTACGTGATTACAGCCAACGAAACCTTGACTCCTGTTTTTTACTTCCACAGTCCTCTGTGACAGTGGTATTGACATTACTGACCAGGTACCGTGGAAGTTTGTCACATATATATATATATATATATATATATATATATATATATATATATATATATATATATATAGATAGATAGATAGATAGATAGATAGACAGACAGATAGATAGATAGATACAGACACAGATATATACACCCTACTACCAAAACCATCAAGTTTTTACCATCTTAGCATAATAGGAAAAATAAAAACCTTAATGAATCACACAGACGATATCGTTATATAGGCTACTATGCCTGATGCCGCTTATTGAAGAGTCTCTGAATGCTGCGCGAGTGAGGCTACGTACTATACGTTTGCTTGGTGGTTGATGCGCAGCTGAGCTTATTCAGTAACTCATAAGTGGTATGTTAGGTACTGTGCGACACAAGCCACCCAACAAGGCCTTCCACCATGCCCCCTCCCACCATACCACCCCAACATACGACCACCATACCACCCCATCATACCACCTCACGCTCCCACAACAAAATATCATTTTCACCATACCATCCCACAACATAACGCTATTGGTATTACACCCACCACACCACCAAACAAAGCATCCCACCATACCCTAACACCAAATCAATCTGTACCTTACCCCCTTCCATGATTTTCCATCATCATGCTACTCCATACCATAATCCTCCCCCGACACATCCAGCCACCATAATGTTGCCTCACCAGACATCTTTTCTCCCTTATGCCACTTGCAATCGCGTCCCCGCACTCCTCCCTCACCATCGCCAATCCTCTAACCTCACCAGATGACAGCAATGCAAAGAAATTGTGGTGAGAAATTTGGCCTGTGACAAGTTCTTATCCCTATCATCTCTCTCTCTCTCTCTCTCTCTCTCTCTGCCCGGATCAGCTCCACCGCATCACTAACCCCAGGTGCATTATAAAACTATAATGACATTTAAGAAAGTATTTCAGTATTTTCTGTCTCTTTCCTCTACATCTTGAGAGAGAGAGAGAGAGAGAGAGAGAGAGAGAGAGAGAGAGAGAGAGAGAGAAGTATATATGAAGGAGTAATTTCATAAATAAATGGGGGAGCACTTAAGTCGAGGCATTAAGTATGAGAGAGAGAGAGAGAGAGAGAGAGAGAGAGAGAGAGAGGTAATGTTGTTATGACACTTCTCTAGCTGCCATTAATATTCATCTGTCTCCTCCTCATCCTCATCCTCCCGTTATTTTTCTATCCATTCTTCCCTTTGTCTTCCTACCGGTTCCTTTGCTAAGTTTCTTGTTTTTGTTTTCTTTACATATTTTTTTATTTTTTTTCTGCTGGGCAGGTTTCTTAGGGGAATGAATTCTCCCTTTTCATTTACATTTTTTAATTCCCTCCACCCCCCTTCTCTCTCTCTCTCTCTCTCTCTCTCACTTGTTACCATCCCTTCCTCCGTCTCCCTTCGCGTCCCTGTCTCTCTCATTCCTCCCAGTCTGTCTTCATCCTTCACTCCTCCCCTCCCTATTTCTCCCATTCCTCCCAATTTGTCTTCATCCTTCCCTCCTCCCTTCCCTGTTTCTCCCATAACTCCAAGTTTTCATCGTCCCTCCTTCCTTCTTCCTTCCCTAAATCTCCCATATATCCCAGTTTCTCATTTCCCTCTTTTCCCACCGTCCCTCTCGCTGTTATTCATTTTTCCGTTCTTGTATTGTATTTTCCTTTGTACCCCATATCCCTGTCATTCTTTTGCCTCAACTTTTATATTCTACCTCTTTTCTGTCATCTCTCTTTCATGTCATCAATTTCCACATCGTTCTTCCATCTCCCCCCGCCTCCTCCTTTCTCTCGCTGCTATCCTCTCCGTTGCTCTGGTCCCTATTACGTCTGTCCCTTCCATCACTCTATCCTCCCTCCCCAGTCTCACCGTCCTCCTCTCCCTCACTTCCTCCCCGCCCCAGTGTGCCCATACGTTCGTTAACTCTAAAGCGCTTACACACACACACACATATATATATATATATATATATATATATATATATATATATATATATATATATATATATATATATATATATATATATATATATATATATATATATATATATATATATATATATATATATATATATATATATATATATATACTGTGTATATATATATATATATATATACACACACACACATATTTCTTGCATTCTGTATTTTTCATTACAGCTTCCCCCCTCTCTCATCATTCTTTGTTTCCTGCTACGGTTTATTATAACCTTTAGCTTCAATCTCTCCCTCCCTCATCCCCCCTCTCTCCCTAATACTCAGCAGCTTACAGTGCGTAATAAATAAACATTTGTGGTACATGTGCCAAAACTTGAAAAATTAATGTCATAATGTGTTTTGATTCGTTCTTACAGGTAAATCAACATAAAATTTATGACAGTTCTCTCTCTCTCTCTCTCTCTCTCTCTCTCTCTCTCTCTCCCCTACACATACACACACACACACACACACACACACACACACACACACACACACACATTCCTAATTGTTTTTTTCTTTTCTCTCTTTCCCCCCCAACCTAACCTCACGGTATCAATCCTTTTTCCTCTCTGACAGTATTCCCGTTCTGTTCTCCCCAGTAAGTTTTCACGCACGTTCAATGAAATACAGCTTTCCATTCAACGGTGTAGCTTTAATACAGCCACGGTTAATAATTCCTTTAAATGCCAGTTGTTCCGAACTAAGTAAGCGAATCAACCTTTCCCCAGATAAGTAAAGCAAGATTAGCCAAACGTTCCAACCCTGTTGAGTAATACTGCTTAGTTAACTTGGGTCACATTTTTAGACTGTAACAGTTTTCAGACAGTGTTATAGTAACTTTATAACTTGACTCATCTCATCACTTAACTGGGTTTAGCAGCGTGAATGATAAAGGTAATATGAAGAAAAAGGCATTTTTTTCTGAAATATGCTGCACATGTTTTCTGTATTTTATTCTCGTTAACACAGAATGATTCTATCCATTTTAGGAAGGACTCCTTGTGATAAAAGGGACTTGAAGCAATCGTTATCCCTTTCATTAGAGTGGTGTTTTTCGTGTTGTTATTGTCACCTCCTGATGATATTGTTCTGCTGAGCAGAGGCCCCGCTTGGTGAAGAGACTAAAACCTTGCACCGTATTTTGGAAAACTGAATTAGTCTGCACTTCACCTTGACTCAGAAGTTACCACAATGAGTATGTGAAGCAAGCTATTTCTTTGTTACGTTATCTTTTTACAAAAGAGGTTTCACTCCTGACTCATCACATTTTTGTTTCTCAAAATATAATATCAAAATATAAGGTAATCAGAGTGATCTCAGTTTCTTTAACATGATTCAAATTTGGCAAGTGGGCAGACTTATGTTATCGGTACAATATTTCCAAAATATTTTTGTCAGCAACTGCTACGATTCAGTTTAACAGAGCCTCTTCGCAGAGTGAGGGGTAGAAGCGGTCCTTATTATTATTAGTATGTTAACGTCGTTCTTAGGGTAGGATATTCTTACTACCGAATTACCACATATGATTCGCCTTACTAGAGATACTCATTATGAATGGGATAAATGATAGTCATATATAGATACTAAGAGCTTAGCTATACTTGTGAGTGAAAGAGATGAACTGCGGTACCTGGGAGTCCATTATGATGTCCTCTAAAGGTGTGGCCTCAACAGTGAAATAGATGGACTTCGGTAACAGGAAGTCCACGACAAGGTCCTCTAAAGGTGTGGCATCAACAGTGAGACAGATGGACTGCAGTGCCATAGTCTATTGAGAGGCCTCTGAAGGTTTGGCATCAACAGCGCTGCCACCGCCCATAAACCCTCAGTGACGGTGGCAGGGAGGGCAGGGCATGTCTGTAGTTAGGGTGGGACTGCTGTTGAACACCACTTCTGGTACACTGCCTGTTTACATGGCAATGACCGTGTAGTCCACAATGGCTGAGTTGCCATACAATTTTAAAATTTATTTACCAGTTGGAATGTATGCTTACGTGGATATTTAACTCTGATCTCCGATACAGTGAGAAACTGGATATAGTACTCGTAGTTCTTTCATTTTGTGTATAATCAGTGTAATAAAGTTACTATTAATGACTTGCTATTGGATCTTTAGTTTCTTTGACTAAAGCTTGGAAAAGGAAACAGGACATTTGAACAAAACAGCATCATTTCCAATAAACACATAAAACTGCGGCCACACAGAAAGCGGTAGGAGCAGGCGAGCAAGGCTAGGGCAGACTGCAATGAGGAAACTGTGGTTGAATGTATTCATTTAACAATCGCCATCTCTCTTCCACTGACGTGTACTAAATGCTTGTTGCTATCCTTTGTATCGGATGGATTCCAAATAGAGCGTATTTCACACATCAGCTATGACCTGTTCAGCATTCATTTTATGCCTTTAATCCCATGCTATGAGACGACTGAAGTTAAATGTCAACTCTTTTCTCTTGGACCTGCATAGGATCGCGTTCCCGGCTGCACACACTCACAGCCAGTATGGTCATTTGTATGAATTACAGTGATGCAAAACTTCCCACTCGCTCCCGCCAGCTTTGTGTATGTTCTTTGTCTTAAGACTGATGATCCATAATGCAGTATAAATAGGAGATGTGAGGACCCTTCCGCAAGTATACTCGTATATTTTTCTTTTCTTTAATTCTTCTTTTCCCGTCTCATATAACGTACATCAAGATAAAGGGGTCCGAGGATAGGTTACTGTGGTCTAGGAGACTTAAGATAGAGCACTAACTTCTGCCTTTGGTGGCATTATCTGAACTAAAAACGTACACGTAAAACATAACCGTCATCCTGACCGACAGCCTTGATCACTAAACCATCAGTCCTCCCAAAGAATATGATAAAGTATACACAGATAATTACTTCGCCCGGGACGGAGTCCAGCAAGATATTGCTTTTGGTCGAGTTTCGTTGTTTCTTTTCTTTGTTAGTAACATTAGGGAAAAATGGCAGAATGATATAACATGAAACTTACAGGATATATGGGCACTGATCCTACAGGGAACAGATTAAACTTTGGAGGTATTCAAGTGGCCTTGAAAGGCCAAAATCTAGGTCACGGATTTTCAGAGGGCTATAACTTAAAACCAGCTAAAGATAGTAATATTTACTATTATCAGCGTACAAGAACCTCCCATATCGACTTTCATTTGGCACCAAGA
Source organism: Coenobita brevimanus (assembly GCF_032717465.1). Classification (NCBI taxonomy): domain Eukaryota; kingdom Metazoa; phylum Arthropoda; class Malacostraca; order Decapoda; family Coenobitidae; genus Coenobita; species Coenobita brevimanus. Next base: position 11,706,705 of record NC_136957.1, on the reverse strand, counting down.
CCTTTGATCTTGAGTGACCCTGAAAGGTCAAACTCAAGGTCTCGGATATTCAGGGGGCTATAACTCGAAACTGGTTGCAGATAGATATCCACAATTATCAACACACAGGAAGTCTCAAATGAGCTTTTAATTGGCACCATGACCTTTGACCTTAAGTAACCTTGAAAGGTCAAACTCAAGGTCACGGATATTCAGGGGGCTATAACTCAAACATGGTTGAAGAAAGATATTAACTTTATCAACATATAGGAAGTCCCATGTGGGTTTTTAATTGGTATCATGATCTTTGACCTTAAGTGACCTTGAAAGGTCAAACTCAAGGTCACGGATATTCAGGGGGCTATAACTCGATACTGGTTGAAGATAGAGATACTATTATCTAGATATAGGAAGTCTCATATGGGCTTCCATTTGGCACCATGACCGCTGACCTTGAGTGGTAGGGCGAGGTTTGTTGTGCCTGGCACCATTTGTTATCATTAGAAATATTTCACCTCGAATGACTAAAACGAAGCCAATATAAAAATCAAACGGGAGTTCATAATTATGTATAACAAGCACACACACACACACATATATATATATATATATATATATATATATATATATATATATATATATATATATATATATATATATATATATGGCCGGGAATTGAACCCGAGACTTGTAGATGATAGTCAGGCACTGTTACCACTACACTATGGCGTGATAAAAGCTAAACCATCTGAACTGTATGACGAAACAGGTAATCCAGGTTCGCCATAGAATTCAGGTGGCTTAGCTTTCATCACACCATGCTGTAGTAGTAACAGTGCCTGATTTTCATCCATAAGTCTCGGATTTGATTCCCGACCACCAGCGTAAAAAACATTTGTACACATGCTTGTAATGTGTGTCTCTCCAATCTATCTATATACATAAAGAGAGAGAGAGAGAGAGAGAGAGAGAGAGAGAGAGAGAGAGAGAGAGAGAGAGAGACTCTGTGGTACAGTGGTAAAGTGTGCGTTTTCGTACACGAGCGTGCCGGGGTTCGCATCCCGCCAGGGTAATAAACTTTCGGAGTGTTCACCCAGCCACGTACTGCTTTGGTGGACACAAGGGGTGCTGTGGTTGAACCAGTGACGCTTACTATAAAGTGTGCCTGCATCCAGTCGGTTTGCACGGGCCGATTACACTTAGTTCACAGACTACACACATATCCAAAGCCACTACAACACTACAAGTACACTTACAAGCACTTCTCACCCTACATACAATCCATACCAGACAGCCTAAGCCACTTGGTAGAGATACATTGGCTGTATCGTCCCGACTTCGGTTGGGATAGGCCGGTCCTGCAGTGGATACTCAAACGGCTGCTGCTGCTGCTGATATATATATATATATATATATATATATATATATATATATATATGTGTGTGTGTGTGTGTGTGTGTGTGTGTGTGTGTAAAACACTGTAAAAGAATGTCACTATGTCTTCACTGAATATCCTTCCTGCATAATTCTTTACGAAAAGGAGATTATGTTTCATCCATGTTTGTTAGATTGTTTTTAAGTAGGATTACTCAATAACTAAAAAGAGATTTGAATCAAATGTGGTGTGTAGATAGTCCATGTCCCAGGGAACAATCGAATAACTTATTGACCGATCCGGATCGAATTACAGATTCTGGATCAGGAAAACACTTTTTGCGAAACCCTACTCAGTAATAAGAAAACCTAACCCATTATGAAGAATGGTTTCGAAATATCTTTGCCCTTGTCGGAGAGATGCGCGCCACTGAGTGCCTCTCTTAGTTTTTCTGTCGGTTACTGCTTCTCCTCCTCACTAACGGGCTGTTAAAACGATCCTGGATTAATGTTTTGCTGTTTACTTCCAACTGCCTGCCACTGTTCCGATACCACCCTTTCATTTTCCATTTATCGCCATACTGTACAGTACTCACGCTCCTTTTCATCTTCCAACTTGTCTCCTGCGCCCTTCTCTCCAGACTTTTTTTTTTTTTTTTCAATTTTCTCTCTCTCTCTCTCTCTCTCTCTCTCTCTCTCTCTCTCTCTCTTTGTAGCTCCCCCTTGTCTTTCTCTTATCTTTATATTCGAACAGCTGATCCTCCGTTTCTCTCCACACAAGAGAAAAAAAAAGTGATTGTGGTAAGTAAACAGCAGAGATGACCATCATAACAACAGGTTCTCTCGCTTGGCCATCACCCACTCGTGTTGACTCGCTTTTACTTTCTCTGTTTGCCCTCATCAAACATCATCTGTTGATGTCTTATTGGCATTATAAGCACTAAAAATGGTCAGATTCTGCGTTTTCTGCTGTGTGCAGTCTGAATGGGGAGGAAATTGTCTGATGTATGTATAAAATCACAGGCCTTACCTGCGAGAGTTGATTCCTGATACAAGATTTGCCCCGGGTGTAACTGATCCTTAGGCTTAGTAAGAACATCGTCCTAATAAGTTTTTAGCTCATTTTAATGACACTCTTTATTTTTACAGCAGCCTCGGGGAACTTTATGAAAATCCTTCCAAAGCACACGGTAAGTTTGACGTTCCACGCAGTGGAAAATCTCTTTCCTCCTATATCAACGACATTTCTTTTATTCCTTTGTATACCCACAACAAGGAAAATTATACAATACCAATCGGACAGCTTAAAGCGCAGAAAAAAAAATCTTTCGGGATTTATCCGTGAAAAGGTTAAGGAGTAGTTGCAAGGAGAGTGGAAAGGTTACGAGAGGATGAGAAAAAGGCAGAACATAGGAGAGAAGTGGAGGAACGATTGGGTAAATATGAATTGGAGCAGATGGGAGATGTGGAAGGTGTGTGCAATATACTCACAGAAGAAATATGTGCAGTATGTGATGTGGTGTGTGGAAGGAAGAGAAGACGGAGAGGGGTGCAAGGAACAGCGTGGTGGACTGAAGAGGTGAGACAGGCTGTGGCACAAACGAAGAAAGCATACAATGAATGGATGAGAAATAGGGGCGTTGAAGAAGTTGAGAGGCGGAGGAGAGAGTTATATGTAGAAAGGAAGAGAGAGGTGAAAAGATTAGTAAGAGAGAGTAAAAAGAGAGTGGATGAGGAATTTGGAAGGAATTAGAGTGTAAAGTGGAGGGACTGTAAGAAAATGTTCTGGAAAGACGTGAAGAGAATAAGACAGGATGGCAGTGAAGTTAGTAGGGGAGTGAAAGATAAACAATGGTAGATTGCTAGTGGAGAAGGGAGAAAAAGTGAGCAGATGGAGAGAACACTTTAAGGAATTGTTGAACATGGAGAATGGAAGTAATGCGAGTGTAAGTGGCTGGGAAATGGCTGGGAGAAGGAGGGAGGTGAGAAGACAGGAAGAAATCAGTAGGATAGAAGTTTTGGAAGCACTGAAGAAAGTCAAATTGAGGAAAGCCCCGGGAATTGATGGAGTGTGTGGTGAAATGCTGAAGCATGGGGGAGAGATAGTAGTAGAATGGATGTGGAAGATGTGTAGATTGGCCTGGGAGGAAGGTAGTGTCCCGGAGAATTAGAAGTCAGGTATAATTATTCCCTTGTACAAAGGGAAAACGGGGAAAAAAAGTGTGTGGTAATCATAGGGGCATTTGTCTTCTTAGTGTAATAGGAAAAGTGTATGGTAGGATACTTATTGACAGAGTTAGGAGAATAACAGAAGAATTAGTTGGAGAAGAACAGGGAGGCTTTAGGAAGGGAAGAGGTTGTGTAGATCAGATATTCATTCTTAGATCTTTAGTGGAAAAGTTTCTAGAAAAGGGAAAGAAGTTGTATGCGGCCTTCATGGATTTGGAGAAAGCATATGACAGGGTGGATAGACAAGGATTGTGGAAAGTATTAACAATATATGGAGTAGATGGGAAGTTGTTGAATGCTGTGAAGAGTATGTATGATGGTGCTAAGGCTGCAGTGCGTGTGGATGGTGTGCTGAGTGAATTTTTCTCTTTGAAGGTTGTGTTGAAACA
>NC_136957.1:11475234-11697734 GCF_032717465.1 Coenobita brevimanus | reverse complement strand
GGGACAGAGTAAATCACTTAGAGTAATGAATATCTGGTGTCATAAAAACCAAAACACACGAGATTCTGAGCCGGGTTTAGATTAAAATCGATTAGGCTTATTAGCTGAATGGGATATCTGCCACTCCTTAAATGAAGCTCATGAATAATTTTATGAATGAAATGGCAAGGTAATTAAATATACAGTAAGAGTCATTCTACTGCCGGTAAACTGCACGGGTAAGGCATGACAGCTTCACGAAATATTTACTTACTGGCTCCTAATGTGCTTGTCCAGAGTTACACCCATCCATGATAACTAAAAGCTTATGCTTAAAAAGTTTACAGAAACATGTAACTTGGATACATACAAAAACTCAAGTTCTTCATATTTTTTCTTATATATATATATATATATATATATATATATATATATATATATATATATATATATATATATATATATATATATATATATATATATATATATATATAGTATATCTATTTTTACATATATAGTATATCTATTTGTCTATCTATCTATATCTATCTATCTATCTATATTGCCAGACGCCTCAATCCCGTGCGGGATGGCCACAAACAAATCGCCTCCACGTTCCCCTGTCCCCCGCCATTTCACTGCCCTGCTCCCAACTCACACCCTCCTCTCTCATATACCTATCCACTCCATCCCTCCACCTCATCATCGGCCTTCCCTTCCCCCTTCTCCCCCTCCACCTCACTCACATGCACTCTCCTCGTCAGTCTCTCACCCTCCATCCTTTCCACATGGCCAAACCACCTCAGTGTGTTCCTCATAACGCTTCCCATCACATCCACATCCACACCACAACGCTCCTTTATATCCTAATTTGTCAACCTGTCTCTCCATGTGACTTCACAGGCTTCTCTTAAATAACTAATTTTCACTGCTCTCACTCTTGACTTGTGTCCTTCCAACAACGCCCAAGCTTCACTTCCATACGTTAGAGTTCGAATCACAATACTGTCATGTAGTAACTTTTTCACTTCCATGCTCTCTTCCCTGTTTCTTATCACTGCTTTCAAGGAACTTGCAACCTTTCTTCCCTGCTGTACCCTTTCAAGCACTTCACTCTCCAAACTTCCATCCTTACTCATTACACTCCGCAAGTACTTAAACGTACTTACATTTTCCATTTCCTCACCATCCAACCTCACTGTACATTCACTGACTTCACCTCTATCAAACGCCATCACTTTACTCTTCCCTACATTCACCTTTAGATTCTGTTTCTTACACACTCTCCCAAACTCATTCACCAAGCCTTGCAGCTCCCCCTTCCTTGTCACTTAACAACACAGTATCATCTGCAAACAACAGTACAGGGAGTTTCCAAACACTACACTCTCTCACTAAGGTCACTCCAACATCCACTGCCCTACCTTGTACCTCTTTTATTATACCATCCATGTACAGACTGAACAACCTTGGAGACATGACACATCCCTGTTTGAACCCGACCTTCAAAGAGAAAAATTCACTCAGTTAACAATCCACACGCACTGCAGCCTTAGCACCATCATGCATACTCTTCACAGCATTCAACAACTTCCCATCTACTCCATATATATATATATATATATATATATATATATATATATATATATATATATATATATATATATATATATATATATATATATATATATATATATATATATATATATATATATATATATATATATATATATATATATATATACTGTATATATATATATATATATATATATATATATATATATATATATATATATATATATATATATATATATATATATATATATATATATATATATATATATATATATATATATATATATATATATATATATATATGCGCAGTTGACCCATGTGCGGTGTGGTGCTGTGAGGATCTGTCCGTTCTCCCCTTGGGGCTAAGATGCGAATGAACGTGTTTGAATGGATGAGTAAATGGGAAGTGTGTCGTCCTGTCTCGGCTACCTCCCTTTCCTTGGGGAAAGCAGCCTAGGTATATAGAATAGAATAGATATATACATATATATATATATATATATATATATATATATATATATATATAGATAGATAGATAGATAGATAGATAGATAGACAGATATATAGATATATATATATAATATATGTATAAAATACATATATATATATATATATATATATATGTATATACATATATATATATATATATATATATATATATATATATATATATATATATATATATATATATATATATATATATATATGTGTGTGTGTGTGTGTGTGTGTGTGTGTGTGTGTGTGTGTGTGTGTGTGTGTGTGTGGAGAGAATGGAGAATGAAAGACTGACTGAGAGGGTGTATGAAGGTGAAGTGAAGAAAGGGAGAGGGAGGGGAAGACAGAGGATGAGGTGGAGGGATGGAGTTGAGAGGTATATAAGGGAGCGGGGAGTGAGTTGAGGGGAGTGCAGTCAAATGGTGGGTGACAGAGCGACATGGAGGCGTTTTGTCTGCGGCCACCCTTGCGGGATTTGGGTGTAGAAAGAGATATAAATAGATAGATAGATACAGTATATATATATATATATATATATATATATATGAAGTACAGTGGTAAAGTGTGCGTTTTCGTACACTGGAGAGCGAGGGCTCGCGCCCCGCCAGGGTAATAAACTTTGGGAGCGTTCTCCTGGCTACGTACTGCTTAGCGGACACAAGGGGTGCTGTTGTTGAACCAGTGTCGCATAGTGTAAAGTATGCTTGCACCCAGTTGGCTGCGCGGGCGTACTACACTTGGTTCACAGACTACACACACATCCAAAGCTACTCCAACACTACAACTACACTTACAAGCACTTCTCACCCTACATACAATCTCTACCAGACAGCCTAAGCCACTTGGTAGAGATACATTGGCTGTATCGTCCCGACTTCGGTCGGGATAGGCAGGTCCTGCAGTGGATAGTAAACGATTGATTATATATATATATATATATATATATATATATATATATATATATATATATATATATATATATATATATATATATATATATATATATATATATATATATATATATATATCAGCCGTGGCTCAGTGGGTTAGAGGGCTCCTCTCTGACCAAAGGGTCGGAGGATCGAATCCACCGAAGGGTCATTGGTAGACATCAGGAAGGGCATCCGGTCATAAAATACTACACGCTGCAGTCCAAAAGTCCTCTACCCAGGGGCAACGCCTTAGCCCTTCAGGGATCCCAGGCGTGAAATCAAATTATATATATATATATATATATATATATATATATATATATATATATATATATATATATATATATATATATATATATATATATATATATATATATCCCGTATATAGCTATATATATTTCTATATTTGTTCACCTTTAACAACCTCTCCTTGGCGAAGAAATTACCATTCATCTCTATCTTAAACTGAATCACCAGGCGGGTTCTCACAAAGACTGGATCAAGAAGTAATGAATAACAAGGCAGGGGGAAGATGGTTGTAAATGTCAGAAAATACCAAGCTGTTTACCAAGATTCTCCCAAGAAATATCGTACCCAGGCGCACTTACTACTCCATAAGGACACGCCACTGAACAAAAGCCTTAACTAGATTGATAGTGATACCACTCTGATGGTATATCTTATCCCGTAAGATGAATACAATCGCCTGACAAAGATAGGCATTAATTGCAAAACACATCTTCCTATTGTTTAAATTTGGTATACAATTAAATCCCTTCGAACTGAGACACCTCCCTAAACGGAACAAAATCTTCTGCCGGATGCAAAATGTACAAAACGTCATCCTTCGGCATGGGTTAACAGCTTTGTGGTATTGCATGTTATTAACACACAAGCTCCTGTGACCCTCTAAGTTCATTATAACCATGTAATGTTGGCTGGAACACATTATTTATGAACATGCCCCCACGAGAAGATAAATTATCTCAGACAGGGTCATGCCCTATTAGCTGAATTATACCAGGGAGGCCAAAATACAATAAATATAACATCATCATATTACACAATTAACTCTTCTTTACAATGCCAGCTGAAACATTATATTCTTACTAACCTCACGAGGGTGAGTTTATATAGTTTACAAAAGGTCCGTATAAGCCTTTTCAAGGCCGTATTATCGTTGCCTTAGGAGGCTTTTCTACACTTCTTGACCCATTCACAACAATCACTCAATTTAATATTTTCGCCATCAGCTGAGGACGTTACTCAGCTTAGGAGGTACTTTGAAATCTGAGAGGTTACAAACAGCCTTCATAAACTAGCTAACTATTAAGGCACACTACTAAACTAAATGAAGTCATCTGGTGGTAGTAAGAATGATGCAAAAATCGTGTCGTCGGAATGAAGGGATTAATGGTGAAGTTTGCACATTACACTTCATTTTGATATATTTTATTTGTTTGTTTTCACTGTGAAAGGAATGCTTAAAAAACACGCACGAATATATCATTGTAATAATGATACGCGAATAATCTGATACGGAATAGGAGCTTAGTTGCCTCCTTAACCAACGAGAACACAGACATTAGTCAACTGCGGCAGTACCAGAACGACCTTATAAATGCATTCTTGTTAACATCACAGATTTTATTCTGTTTAATTAAGGTCTCTCATAAAGAATGGGTTAACAGATCAACGTTATAAAATAACCCCTCTGAGGCCAACGCATCAGTTTTATTTTAAATATGTTTTCTCAAAGGGCACAAGAAATCCATAAGTTAATATTTTTCAGTACAACTCATTACCTTGCTATATTTCCTTCGAAAATCCAGTATAGCTAAAAGACAATATGAGGAAACTCTCAAACTTAAAGCAAATGATACTAATTCTCAAGATGCAACTAATAACGATAGGATCAAAGAAAACTCAGGTTAGAATCCTATAAATCTTTCCACAAACCTTGATCTGAATCCGATAACAATTGAGCTTGTTGACTTTGGATATGACCCTGACCTTCGGTTGATTCTTCTCCAAACCAAAAGGTCGTCCCTTTGGCTAATTCCTAAACCTTTCTAATATGCCCAGTTCAGATCTGATCTTTAGTGTTCAGAGATACTGTTCAAACAGAAATACATATGTCAATGTTTGACTTTGCCGTGTGACCTTGAGCAATGATTAAGTCATGTTAAAACTGAATCTCTTCGACCGTGCCTTGAACACAGCCCTGGTTAAGTTGACTTTGCTATGAAATCCTGCCATTTGACCTTTCCCTGTGACCCTGGGCCGTACCTGATTGCTCTGAGAATCGGTTTTCTTTGGCTATGCCATAGCTAAACTGTTTCACAAGGATTGGCCGAAGCCAGACAAAAATAATTTTAGATGACATTACCATATGACCTGAAGCTATGATTATTATTATTATTATTATTTTTTTTTTCAGAAACAAAACTGTACATTGTCTACCCCTCTGATGGACCTAAGCCCTTCCACCAAGTGTAGATGGAATCAGAGCAGAACTTATTTTATTTAGTTCACATCTTTACACAGAGACTGACAGACTCCTGCGGGATATCATCCTAAGGGTAAAAAAAAAAAAAAGTTAAATTTCAATTCTATATTCAACATCGCCCTGCACGTGTCTCATTTCAAGGAGGTCAGACCTCTTGCACCGGTAGTACTGATAGAGACTACGGGGGTTTGTTTATGAGAAATGTTCACTCCTACCTCAAGGAACTGATGGCTGTCTGATTATTTAGTCCTTTCTTCATCAGTTTCAAAGAGACCTTGTTTTACTTCACCTGTAATATGGTACAGGTTGCTGGAAGGCTTATGCTAAGTGCTGCCCTTCCTACTTCCTTCCTTCTCTCATTTTTAAATAGTAACATTGTGTAGGTCTGCAGTAGTTTCCTCAAACAGCAGAGCACCTCCAAAGTTATAATGCCTCTGGTAAGATTTCTACTTCCAAGAACAACTTCCTCATTATTTCACAGAAGTTTCCACTCTTCAAAATTTCAGTTCTATATATCCTCAGGTAACTAACTCACCAATTCATTGTTACAATTTTTGCTTATGAAAAATTATACTTTTTAATAGAGATGTATTTCTTTTAACTAAATACAACTGTCTACCTTTGGTCTAAATGTAACCTCACAGCACCCCACCTTTCCTTTTAAAGTCATGCATATCCTTATCGTTTCCATATCTTTCTTATGGAGATTCTGATGTCCCCCAGAGCTAACCTCACATATGAGACTTATTTGGTCACTTTCTCTAAGCATATAGTTCTAACTCAGATAAAAACTGTGTAAAAAAGACATATCCACCGTAGAAGTCGCACCATTTAGTACGGAGACTGTCTGATCCATGAAAGATTTTTGTTTCATTTACACATTCCTTTAATTGCTTATGACTTTTGCTTGCCATTTTCCTTGGTTCAGTAGTCCCCATAATGCCATCTGAATGTCTGAACTGGTAGGTCAAAGATATCCCGTCTAAAAGTACGATAATGATATTTGCATGGGTTTTAGAAAAGTATCAGTGATCACTCACTGAAGATCTGTAAAACTACTTTGCAGACTCAGGTACTGGAAAACCATTCATTAAAAGACGTAAGAAAAATCTCACTTTTTATACTAATCAGAGCTGCAAGTCTAATTAGTTGCTGCCAGTATACAGTATCTCCGGCGAATCCTCTTATCAGGTTTATTAACAACCAGAAAATTGCAGCAAATCACCAGTCCTGACTTATGGCATCTCTACTACTGTGTGTATTGAGGCTCCTCCCCCTCTGTAGCCTAATTATTGATGGTTCTGGGTAAATTTCATGTTGACAGCTGATTTGCTCTAAAAGTAATTACGAATTTTACTCTCTTAGTACGAGATTCATGAAATTTAATTATAATCGTTTCACTCGCAGGGTCTTTCCCTAAACTGAAGATGTGTTCTGGTGTTGGTATGAATAACAAAGAGAGAGAGAGAGAGAGAGAGAGAGAATCATTATTGTGAAAGAATGAAACGAAATCCACACATCTTTATAGTTAACGTTTTTGTTGGCATCAGTCACGTTATCAATGAGTATTTGAACATTGTTTCACCTGAGGCGTAACCAACCATCATCATCATCATCATCATCATCATCACTACCACATATTCTATCTGAAACTAGATGGGTGGAACCAAAAAATTAGAAAAATATATAAACTCAAAACAGGAAAGCTGTCATCCCAGTGGCCACAAGCAAAACTATACACTCAAACGTTTCATCTGATTAAGTTGCTCTGGTAACACCTGAGGGGTAAATTCTTTCCATCGACGTTCATCCACTAATGCTGTTATGTCAAGGGCATCAGCACAATTCGGATGCGTCACATCTGGGTATGATAATTTATGCTTACATAATACCCGATATGTGTAATCTGTCGTCATGTAATATGAGTACCAACAGTTCCGTATTTACGGCCACCGTATATCCCAGTAGGTGGTAGGTGGGGTTGCTCACCATCCACTCACTCGATGTGCTGCTTTGGGTGATTGCCCTTTCCTCTCTTCCTTCCTTCCTTCCTCTTATATCTTCCTTCATTCTTTCCTCTTCCTTATGCCTACGGGTGACTTTACACTCTCTCCTTTGTTTGTTATTCTTTCATTCTTTCCTCTTCCTTCTGCCTATGGGTGACTCTACACTGAGTGACAAGCCAAATGGTTTCCTGTACACCAAGAAACCATTTACTACGCTGGATGGTAGGCTAACCATATAACCAACTTACGGCTCCTGGTGGTTTAGTGGGTAATTAAGGCGCTCCAATTGGATTGAGCCTGTGCAGGTTTATATCCAAGGGATGGTTAGGGTTTAATGCTCACGTGATGCCACTCAGGGATGGGTGACGCTGGTCACCCTCATCTCAGATGTCAGGACCAACTTGCCTAGCCCCGGGCTTCTACGCTCCTCATGGGGCAACGTAGGATTGGATGATGGATGGATGGATGTATTTCCCCGTACCTTTGCTGTGGCCTCAAGCTGTTTCCTTGAGCATTTTATTCACCTCGAGCTGCGAGCAAAATCACGTAATTTTCTTAGGATTCGATATTTATATCGTCCATCCAAAGTGTTTAACAACCGTGCTGAGTTTCTGACCACCGTGCCACACAGTGCGTTTACACATATTAACACTCCAACTGACACAGCCATTTGTAATAGCAATAAAGAACTGTAGAAGCTTCTACTTTTCTACGGTTCCAGAATTTCGTACCTAAATCTTTATTGAAATGCCTGCTGTGTGAGTGTGTATGGTGTCATGTGATCGATGTGACCTGACGTATTGTTACCGTGGCTATTTACTCAATAATTTACACTGAACGTAAAAGTAGCATGCGTCTGAACACAGAAATTATAAAATCATTTAAGAAACTCTCAGAGACCCCGGTCTGGATCTAAAATTAGGTAACCAACCTCTCTACAACTTATAAATCTAAATTTCAGTAGCAGAAATAAGAATATTCCAATTTACTCGGTTAGTTCATTGCGAGAGAACAGATATAGAATATTTAGCTGGGGCATCTTTTCACTTTTATCGAGCCGTCTTTTCCTTTTACTGTCTGTAATGTGGAATTACAGTCAGAAGAAAAACAGTTCATCTAAAAATAAAATCTGAATACAATGTCATGGAGCAGGAGGGACCACAGCATCGGCGGCATGGGATGAGAGACATGATCCTGAGTGGAACATCTGTCTTGCGTATCTGGAGACGCTCCTCCACCTTCATCTCACGCTACAAGTGCACCACCCTATGAATATCAGAGCAGTATTAACTCTCAAACCGTTTCCCAAACCAATGCTGGGGCCGATGTACTGTACTACAACTGGAAACTAACGACAGACTCCATGTAATATCTGTTGATTGGATTTTCACTTAAATATAGGTGACTGCATTGCTTGCCCGTGCAACAAAATATAACTTTTTATTTGTGAAAAATTAATTACTGATGTGTCTCACAGCGACTATCTGCTTATGATGAGAATATAAACGTTCTTGAAAAATGGCTTGACCTACGAGACTCTTGTTTTCTTTCTCGGAAAGAGGTGGATTAAAAAAAAAAAAAGTAAAATCAATTAAATCACATACATTGATGTACAGTCAGCAACAAAAGCCCTGTCGTCTCTCCTGCTTTTCCGTCCATGCACTTTGAAAATCAGTGTGATAAATCTACGGCAACACACAGTGATGACCTAGGATTAATGTTATAAACATCGTTTGTTGCAGGTCCACCTGACTGATATTAGTCCGTTCAGAGATTGGCAAGAAAGATGACATGACTTTTGATGCCGACTGTACATTAAAACACACACACACACACACACACACACACACACACACACACACACACACACACACACACACACACACACACACACACACACACACACACACACACACACACACACACACACAAAACAAGCCAGGAATCACTCCCTTTTCATCATTCTTGCCGTTTGTGTCTTTATCGTTGCCTTTTCTGCTTTAACAGTGTCTAGCAGCTACTCGGAGCGCTGCCGATAACTGCGGGAATTTTGTGTTATTTGATGAAAGTTGTATTCTAACCCGTCAGGCTCAAAACATCCTCTTCCGAACCTGATAACATCTGCTAGAAATGAACCGGCGGGAGTGGACTGTCCGATTTGCGTGGAGCAGTAGTGGCAGTGTTCCTGTGTAGCGGTCCCACCCCGTTCTCTCTCTCTCTCTCCCTCTACCCCACTTCACCAATCTATCACCCTGACTGGACAATCCTACACCACTGCGCCAAACACATTATCTCTCTGCTCCCTGTCGGCTGCTCCCTTCCTCCTCCGCTTCCTCCTCCATGACCTTTCCTAAATCTTCTTTCTCTCTTTTTTTTTTTTTTTCCATCTACAAATGAAATTGGCTGTTAATTCTTTCGTTCCAAATTTAATCTACTTTCCTCAGCTTTTTAAAAATTCTTTTCTGCTTTACTTCCATTTCCCACAGTTTGTCTTTTACTCTCCCCTCATTGCAGTCCCCTGTAGTCTTTTTTCTTGTCCGTCAATACGAACGCTACTCAGCTATTATTTTTCCTTTTTTTTTTTTTTTTTTTTTTTACCCACCCGTTCTTCCCTTCTAGATAACCTACCTTTAATGTTAATCATTCTCCTCCTGTATCTATTGCTCCTCAATCAGTTCTCTTTATATTGTTCCTCACTTGACTATTAATGAAATCAATTTAGACCTCTCTCTGCATCCCTCCCTTCGCTTTCTCGCGTAATATATTATGTTTGTCTGGAAACTTTCTTTTTCTCAATACAAATTCCTCCTCTCTGTTTCTTTTCCTCTTTACTTCAAACCCATTTCTTGGGCATTATTTATCCCCTTAAATGTCGTTTCTCTGACATATAACTCGTAATCTAATTATTCCCCCTTTCATTCTTTCAAATACTCTGTTCTGCATAGAAGTAGTACAGACGTTTTTCCTCTTCTCAATAATTTTTCCGTTTTTATTTTCTCATTTTCATTGCCACTCTGCACTCCTTTATACTTCTCTCTCTCTCTCTCTCTCTCTCTCTCTCTCTCTCTCTCTCTCTCTCTCTCTCTCTCTCTCTCTCTCTCATATTACTTCCCCTTGCTTTCTTCCCTTCTTCCCTTCCTTCTACTCATGTTCGATCCCTCAGCCTTTGACTCGCCGTCTTCAAAGCTTTCTGTCCAATCCTATCGCTCCCTCCCACGCTCCCTTCCATTCTCTCCCCGTCACCCCATTCCGTTCTGCCTCTCCTTGGGTATCTCTTTCTTCATCTCTGTCTTTACTGATTCTCCTTTCCTTTTTTTTTATTTCTTTCCTATATATTCTCATACAACCATGGTGTCTAAGTAAAATATAAACACACTGCAATGCGAATACTTGCACAGTTCTCACTGATTTATAAGTTTCCCTTTCAGAAACGTGATAGATATGCACGTAAAATGTGTCCGGCGAACACTAGTATTGAAATATTACCGAAATTGACAACATTTGCAATGGCCAATGGCAGTAAAGACGTGACGTTTGGACAAAGCCTCACACGGGACATACCATTTCACGCATTCGTGATAAGTTTGAGGCACTCTGAACACTAATTTCCTCTGTCACAGTGTCCGAGGCAAATCTCCATTGAGGCTGCCAAAATATTCAAGCGCGACTGAAGGACTTACTAAGGCGCCAATAGATCATTAATGTTTGCATATATATTTCTGTGAAACCAATCAGGTATATATATATATATATATATATATATATATATATATATATATATATATATATATATATATATATATATATATATATATATATATATATATATATATATATATATATATATGCGAGGAAGAAGGAACTAAAGGTCATGAGCCCGCAAAGAGTTCCCTCCAAGAGAAAAACAAAATACAAGAGAGAGCCAAATTCAAGATCCATTCATTTCGAGATGCCTGGACACACTGCGTTTGAAAGACTGGAGATCATAGGAAGCAGGAAATACAGACAGAGGGAGACAGTTCCAGAGTTGACCTGTTGCATAAATGAAGGACTGAGAGTAACGGTTAGCTCTTGCATTAGAGAGTTGAACAGAAAAGGGATGAGAGTTTGCTGCTAGACGGGTGCTACGCGCCCATCGTAGAGGTGGAGGAATGCATGCAGACAGTTCAGAGGAGCAGTGACCATTAAAGTAGTGACAGAAAAGAGATAAAGATGCAACAGTGCGGAGAAGAGACAGAGGTTGAAGGGAGTTAGTAAGAGGAGGAAAGTTAATAAGACTAAAAGCCTTTGACTCCACCCTATTGAGAAGAGCTGTATGTGGGGAGCCTCCCCACACATGAGAGTTGTACTCCACACAGGGGCGGATAAAACCCCTGTACAGAGTCAACAATTGTGCAGGGGTAAAGAAGCTACGGAGTCGGCTTTGCACACCTAATCTCTTGGAAGCAGATTTTACAAGAGATGTGATATGATCTTTCCAAGATAAGTCCCGAGTAAATGAAACCCCAAGCATATTCAAGGATGATGCAGGATTAAGCTGAATATTATTAAACATTAGTGGGTGTACCTGTGGAAGATTTTGACGGGTTGATAGGTGTAAGAACTGAGTATTAGATGCATTAAAAACAACAAGATTATTTTTACCTCAGTCAGAGATAAGAGCCAAGTCAGTTATTAAGTGTGCCATAGCCTCATCCCTTGTTTGTTGAAGTAACTGTTGAGATGGGCGTTGTGGGAACCGAATGGAAAGGTGAAGGGTGGAGTCATCAGCGTATGAGTGGATAGGGTTAGATGTACAGCTTAGAAGATCATTGATGAATAAAAAGAAGAGAGTTGGTGATAGGCCAGAGCCCTGAGGAACACCACTGTTGTTAGATCTAGAAGAAGAACGATGGGTGTCTACAACAGCGGCTATAGAACGACCAGAAAGGAAGCTAGTGATGAAGGAACAGATAGAAGGATAGAAACCGTAGGAGGGCAGTTTGGAAATTAAAGGTATATGCCAGACTCGATCGAAAGCCTTTGAGATGTCAAGTGCAATGGCAAAGCTTTCGCCAAAGTCCGGAAAGGAGGATGACCAGGAGTCTGAAAGGTAGGTGAGAAGATCGTCAGTGGAGAGTCCCTGACGGAACCCGTACTGACGATCAGAAAGAAGTTTGTGATAGGAAAGATGCCTTAACATTTTTCTATTGAGAATTGATTCGAAAACTTTTGAAATACAGGACTTTAAAGCAATTGGACGATAGTTGGAGGGTTGGGAGTGGTCACCCTTCTTTGGGACTGGCTGAATGAGAGCAAACTTCCGGCAAGAAGGAAAGGTACAAGTTGACAGACAAAGGTGAAAGAGTTTGCCTAGGCAGGGTGTAAGCACAGAAGTACAGTTCTTGAGAACAACAGGAGGGACTCCATCAGGCCCATATGTCTTGTCAGTATTGAGGCCAGTGATGGCAGAAAATACATCAACTGAAGAAATTTTAATGTCAGCCATGAGGAAGTCAGAGGCAGGAAGTGATGAAGGAACAGCACCGGAATCGTCTAAGGTGGAATTGGAGGAGAAAGTATGTGCGAAGAGATCTGCTTAATCAGTAGAAGAAATAGCTACAGAACCATCACAGTAGAAAAGAGGAGGGAAGGATGATGAGGTAAAGTTGTTAGAATGGTTTTTGGCAAGGTGCCAGAAGAAGCGGGAAGAATTCAAGTTGGAGAGTTGAGAGCATTTACTAGAGATGAAATTATTTTTAGCAGAGCGAAGAACAGACTTAGCACGATTCCGGGCAGAAACGTAAAGATGATGTGATTCAGGGGTGGCTTGGCTCTGATACTTTTTGTAGGCCCTCTCCTGTTGCGGACAGCATTAGAACAAGCGTGATTAAACCAAGGCTTACTTGCGTTAGCCAAAGGATATGAGAAAGGAATCTATGCTTCCATGCCCGAGAGAATAACCTCCGTAATGCTCAAGGCACACTCAGACTGCTCCCGGCCATGGAAGCAATAATCATTCCAGGGAAAATCAAAGAAGCACTGCCTGAAGGCCTCCCAATCCGCGGCTCCAAAATGCCACAGGCGATGTTTCCCTGGAGGGTCCACAGGCCGTACCGGAGTGATAGGACAGGGTAAGGTGATAAGGTTGTGATCGGAGGAGCCCAACGGAGAGAAAAGATTAACAGTGTAAGCAGAAGGATTAGTTGTAAGGAAGAGGTCAAGTATGTTGGAGCTCTTTCCAAGGCGGTCTGGGATACGGGTAGAGTGCTGTACAAGCTGCTCTAGGTCATTAAGGATAGAAAAGATACAGGCTTGTTCACCAGGTGGATCAGTGAAAGGATATATATATATATATATATATATATATATATATATATATATATATATATATATATATATATATATATATATATCTATATATATATATATATATATATATATATATATATATATATATATATATATATATATATATATATATATATATATACAGTATATATATATACAGTATATATATATATATATATATATATATATATATATATATATATATATATATATATATATATATATATATTGTTACATAGCCTATGATTTCATCATCCTTTGTGTAATTCCAATGTACAGTATGCTGCATGTTTGATCACGAGCGTGTTCTACCTCACTCCCCCCCTCCTCCCTTATAGCAGAGTAAGTCGTTCTTTCTGTTGTTCAGAGCAGGATTGTCAACTCTTTGTCCCCATGGCTTCGTTTGCGTGGCCTTCTTGCAAGTTGTATCAGGCTCTGCCGGCCCCTATATAATGAGCTCGGTCTCTGCATTGTTGCCACTTAGATCTACTCCTCATTTTGTTCACATCTCTGTCCTCCCCTGTACAGTTGTTATTATTGTGAGTGCTCAGGAAGTCTCCAACCATCTAGCAGCTGTGTAATTTGAGTATAAGTGTTATTACATTTTGTTCTTGTACTGTATAGCATAAGGTGTTGATTCGTAGGCCTAGTGAAGTACTTGTAATTCATATTGTCAGCCAGTAGTAATAATATTTTGTATTTGTAATAATATATCTTGCATTCACTGATTATTATCTGGTATTCTCATTTTATCAGGGCTGACTTAGATAAATTTACTCTGGCTAATTTCGTGTTATAGAGGCTATTGCAGTTAACCATATATTTAACCTGTTTTTTGCCATTACATTATCCTTATGAGTCCTGAATGTTTAGTTGTTAGTTTGAGCATTAAACTTTAACTTGTAATTTTACCTAACTCTTTTGTTTTGAACCTGGAACTTTACGGCACAGTAGTGATTTTTAGTATTCTCACTTAAAGTGTACATTATCTCTGTTCCGTAACATTAATTTGGCGACCTCTTATCAGGATATTCAGGATATTATCATAAGGATATTGCTTGATATTTTGTGACTGTGATTTATTCATGATGTCTACTATTACTACACTTGATGAAGCCAAAGATTTTTTGTCAAATGTGGAAACAGTGTGTCATGTAGAAAACAGAACAAAAAATGAACTTAAGCTTGTTGCTCAACAATTGGGAATTGCAGTTCACTCTCATCATTCTAAAGATCAAATTGTTGGCATGATTAATAAGAGCTTGTTTAATGTAACTCCTCCAAATGAGCAAACACAGATTGAAATAGCTAAGTTACAGCTAGCTCTGCAGGAGGCTCGTGTTAAGGAAGCTGAGTTTCAGGCTCGTGCTAAGGAGGCTGAGTCTCAGGCTAAGGAGGCAGAGTCTCAGGCTCGTATTCAGGAAGCTGAATTTCAGGGAAATGCTCGTATTCAGGAGGCACAGGTACAGACTCAGGCACAAATTGAACTTGCTAGGATTCAGGCAGACCATGAGTATTGCATGAAACAAGGTGGAACTGGATCATCTAGCTCTGATGATTTTGATGTGGCTAAAAATGTTAAACTTGTCCCTCCTTTTAATGAATCTGATTTAACAAAGTATTTTCAGTTGTTAGAGAGGGTAGCTACAGGTTTTAATTGGCCCAAAAAGTATTGGCCAGTACTCCTTCAAACTGTTCTCACCGGTAAAGCTCAAGTAATTTATGCAAGTTTGCCTCAGGATCAATCTGATAATTATGATGTAGTTAAAAGCTTAAATCTTAAGGCCTATGAGCTTGTTCCTGAAGCCTATTGAGTAAAATTTAGGACAACTTATAAGCAAGATAAGCAATCCCATGTTGAGTATGCAAAAATCAAAGAAGATCTGTTAGAGCAGTGGTTAAATTCTAAGAATGTGGATTCTGATTTTGACAAATTTAAGCAGATGATTTTGCTGGAGGACTTCAAAAGGTGTATTAATAAAGATGTAAGCCTATATCTTGATGAGAGAAGAATAGATAATTTGTCTGATGCTGCAGTTTTAGCTGATGAATATGTTCTCACTCACAAGATATATTCTAAAGAAAAAGGGAAAGCTGAGAGTAAGTACGTTGCCTCTACTGAGAGTACAGGTAACAGGAAAGAGAATAAAGATGATGTTTCTCAGGAAGTAAATACCAGCTTCACCTCTAGATTTCAGAAAATTAAATGTACTTATTGTAGTAAGCTTGGTCATACTACGGAGAAATGTTTCAGGAGACAGCGTGATGTGAAGAAAAAGGAGTCTTTAAATATTCAGTCAATTGGTCTAGTGTCCACCCTTGAGAGTTCCCAGAATTCTTTAACTGAGTTAACTGAACTTGCTTTGAGGGGTAAATTAAATTCTCATGATGAAGCTCCTCTTTTGAGCAGTAACGTGGGTGACACTCTCAAGAGTTCATGTGCTAATTTCCTGTCTGAAGGTTTTGTCAGTCCTCTGGACAGTAATAACAGGAAATCAGCTAAAATATATCGTGATACTCGTACAGGTGCTTGCCAATCCCTTATGCTGACCAGTGTTCCAGGCTCTAATGTTAATTCCTCTGATGAAACTGTAATCTTACAAGGTGTAGGGAATAATTACTTCTCTGTCCCTCTGTGCAGAGTGAATTTAGAGTCTTGTTTTGTTAATGGTTCTGTTATCGTTGTGTTGGTTGAGACACTCCCAATGTCAGGTGTAACTTTCTTACTTGGAAATGATATTGGTGGAAGTCAAGTGTGTCCAGCTCCTCAGTTGTCTAGTGAGCCAGTGGCTGCGTCCCATGATTGTGATGTCCCTGATGTGTTCCCTGCATGTGCTGTCACTAGGGCTAAGTCTAAAGTTACTGGTGACATAGAGGATAATGATGATGATGATGTTATCTTAGCTGACACTTTTCTTGCTAATTTGTACCACTCACCAGATGAGGCAGTACCCCGTAGTGTTGATAATTTGTCTCATCAAGAGTTGGTTGAGTTGCAGGTTGCTGACCCTGAGTTGAAAGGTCTAGCTAACTCTGCTTGCAGTGAGGAAGAGTCAGCTGCTGCTTCTACTTGTTATTATATAAAGTCAGGAGTACTTATGAGGAAGTGGAGACCCCCAACAGCATCAGCCGACTGTGAGTGGGAGGTTGTACATCAAGTTGTCATCCCTCGTGTTTGTAGGCAGGATATCATTAGAGTGGCTCATGATTCCAGTTTGGCAGGACACCTTGGAGTGAGGAAGACTGTGGCACGCATTTTGAAACACTTCTACTGGCCAGGTATCTTCAGGGATGTTTCCTGGTATTGTAAGTCTTGTCACACCTGTCAAGTTGTGGACAAGTGTAATCAGACCTAAAAGATTGCACCTCTAGCTCCCATTCCTCCTTTCGAGGCGCCTTTCACCCATGTGTTGGTGGATATTGTGGGCCCTCTTCCTAAGACTTCTTCAGGATTTTCTTATGTTTTGACCCTGATTGATATGGCTACTCGTTATCCTGAAGCCATTCCACTTAGAAATATCTCAGCAAAGAACGTGGTTAAGGAAATGCTAGGGTTCTTCACAAAGTTTGGTCTGCCCAAGGAGGTACAGTCAGACCGAGGAAGTAATTTCATGTCAAATGTTTTCAAGCAGTCTCTGTAAGAGTTGGGCATCACCTAGATCACGTCTTCAGCTTACCATCCCCAGACCCAAGGAGCGTTGGAGAGATATCATCAAACACTCAAATCGATGCTCAAGAAATACTGTTTGGAACATCAGAAAGACTGGGATAAAGGTCTTCCATTCGTTGTATTTGCCGCAAGAGAATCTCCAAATCAATCACTGGGCTTCTCACCCTTTGAACTACTGTTTGGCCATGAAGTAAGAGGACCCCTTAAGCTACTCAAGGAATGCTGGCTGTCAGAGGAAGATGACGTCAACCTGCTGGAGTATGTGATGAAGTTCAAACAACGGCTGTCCACTGCTTTACAGCTGGCGAGTGAGAATTTAGGAGCTGCTCAGGAGAAGATGAAGACTTGGTATGATAAGAAGTCCGGGTTACGCCACTTTCAACCAGGAGATCAGGTTTTGATTCTGCTACTGGTTCATGGGCAACCTCTTCAAGCCAAGTTTAGTGGTCCTTATTTCGTGGAGAAGAAACTCAGTGATGTCAACTATGTCATTGCCACACCAGATCGTAGAAAGAACAAGCAACTTTGTCACATCAACATGCTAAAGTTATATCACAGGCGGGACGAAAATAACCCAGTCTGCACTGTAGCTGTTCCACCCGAGTCTGCAAGTGAAGTTCTCCCATGCAGCATGAGCCTGAGTGATAGTTTGGGGAAGAATCCTGAGATCATGAATGATCTCCAGACTAAGCTTTCTCATCTACCTCCCGAGGAAAGGCAGGAGTTTTCGGCATTACTGCAGGAGTACCCGCAAGTTTTCCGTGCCACTCCAGGAAGAACCACTGTGTTGATGCATGATGTCGATGTTGGAGACGCAAAGCCAATTAAATTGCCTCCTTACCGTGTGAACCCAGTGAAAGTTCCTCTTATCGAGAAGGAGCTTGGCTACCTGTTGGACCACAAGATGATTGAGCCCTGTCAGAGCGAGTGGAGTTCTCCTGTCACTCTAGTCCCTAAGCCAGGTGGGTCACAGCGGCTTTGCATTGACTACAGACGTGTTAATCAAATAACCAAAACAGACACTTACCCTCTCCCTCGCGTGGAAGATTGCATAGACAAGATCGGAAAGGCTAGGTACATAAGCAGGTTTGATTTGTTAAAGGGATACTGGCAAGTACCTATGACTGAACGTGCTAGGGAGATCTCATGTTTTGTAACACTAGGAAAGACTTTTGCATGTTCTGTAATGCAATATGGTATGAAGAATGCACCAGCCACATTTCAGAAGCTCATGAATGTTGTAACAGAGGGTTTGGCAGGGTGTGTTGTTTATATTGATGATGTATTAATCTTCAGCGACAACTGGAAAGATCACCTATACCATGTCAGTAAATTTCTTGAGCGTTTGGTTCAGGCTAATCTTGTAGCTAATTTATCAAAGTGTGAGTTTGGTCAAGCTAAAGTTCAGTACCTTGGGTACGTAATTGGTGATGGACATGTTGCACAACCAGCAGCTAAGGTTCAGGTTATAAGTGATCTTCCCAGACCTAAAAGTAGGAATGAGCTACAAAGATTTTTGGGAATGGTAGGTTATTACCGGAGATTTGTTCTTAACTTTTCAATTCTTGTATCACCACTTACAGACCTACTGAAAAAGGGAGTTAAATTTGTCTGGACTGATAACTGTGAATCCTCTTTCAGCAAACTTAAAGCTATCCTATTAAGTCAGCCAGTGCTCGCTACTCCAAATTTTGCTAAGCCTTTTAAGATGGCTGTTGATGCAAGTGATACAGGAGCTGGGGCTGTTTTGCTGCAAGAGGATGATCAGGGTATTGAACACCCTGTATCTTATTACAGTAAGAAGTTCACTCCACCTCAAAAGAACTACTCAACCATTGAGAAAGAGCTTTTGGCCTTGATTTTGGGTTTACAGCATTTTTCATTTTATTTGTGTTCTGGTTTTGATCCCATAGTCATTTATACCGATCATAACCCATTGAAATTCCTTAGTAAGTTTAAAGATAAAAATCAGAGATTGACAAGATGGAGTCTACTTCTTCAGGAGTATTCATTAGACATACAACATGTCAAGGGGAAAGAAAATGTTATTGCAGATTGCTTATCTAGACTTTAGACAGATAGTTTTAGAGTAATAAAAAATTTCCTTTGTAAATTTCTTGTTCTTTGTGGGGAGGTGTTACATAGCCTATGATTTCATCATCCTTTGTGTAATTCTAACGTACAGTATGCTGCATGTTTGATCACGAGCGTGTTCTACCTCACTCCCCCCCTCCTCCCTTATAGTAGAGTAAGTCGTTCTTTCTGTTGTTCAAAGCAGGATTGTCAACTCTTTCTCCCCATGGCTTCGTTTGCGTGGCCTTCTTGCAAGTTGTATCGGGCTCTGCCGGCCCCTATATAATGAGCTCGGTCTCTGCATTTTTGCCACTTCAATCTACTCCTCATTTTGTTCACATCTCTGTCCTCCCCTGTACAGTTGTTATTATTATGAGTGCTCAGGAAGTCTCCAACCATCTAGCAGCTGCGTAATTTGAGTATAAGTGTTATTACATTTTGTTCTTGTACTGTACAGCATAAGGTGTTGATTCGTAAGCCTAGTGAAGTTTTTGCAATTCATATTGTCAGCCAGTAGTAATAATATTTTGTATCTATAATAATATATCTGGCATTCACTGAGTATTATCTGGTATTCTCATTTTATCAGGGCTGATTTGGATAAATTTACTCTTGCTAATTTCGTGTTAATAGAGGCTATTGCAGTTAACCATATATTTAACCTGTTTTTTGCCATTACATTATCCTTATGAGTCCTGAATGTTTAGTTGTTAGTTTGAGCATTAAACTTTAACTTGTAATTTTACCTAACTCTTTTGTTTTGAACCTGGAACTTTACGGGACAGTAGTGATTTTTAGTATTCTCACTTAAAGTGTACATTATCTTTCTCTGTTCCGTAACAATATATATATATATATATATATATATATATATATATATATATATATATATATATATATATATATATATATATATATATATATATATATATATAAGGTGTGTGTGTGTGTGTGTGTGTTTTCAATATTCCATTTCCCAACTCTCTTGAAGTTGGTAAAATGTTGTTTTTCTCCAGAAGGTTCATGATGATTAGCATGATCATGATCATGGGAAGACGACAGTGGAGGTTCTAACAGAAAGCGATATATTAAACTCTTTGAGGGCTAACTATGTTATTCTTACTGAACTCTTTTTAGGTACCTACCGGTATTGTCTTTTGAGTTTCCAGAATTCATAGAGTTGTAGCTACTGCACAGTTTTTCTTTGCTAGTTCTCGTAGTACAAGCATGTCTTTCTTTTTCAGTTTTACTGTTTAGATTTTTTTCTTACTTCATTTCTTAGATTTCATTTTTTCTCTCTCTTTTCTTTGCTTCTAATTCTGAGTTTCCTCCCTTTGTCTCTTAATACCAAATTCTTTCTCTCTCACTCTTCTCACGTAATTCTCTTTTTCCTTTCTTATTCTTACTCTTTAAGTTTTTCTTTTATTTCCTTCTAATTTATCTTTTTTCCATGTTCATACTTTTATGCTCTACTATCTATTTCTCTCTTCTATTCTTTCTCCTAAATTTTCCTCTTCTCTGGTTACTTCTTTTTCATTGTTTTTCTTCCTACGTTCTTCTCTTCTCTTTCGAACTTGTTCTTCCTATTCATCCTTCTTTTTCCTCTCCCCTAACAGCTTCCTTTCCTCTCACTTACTTTGACTTTTCTCCACTTTCTTCTTCTCTTTGCATTCTTGCTGCTTCCTCTTTACTCTCTCTCTCTCTCTCTCTCTCTCTCTCTGTATATATATATATATATATATATATATATATATATATATATATATATATATATATATATATATAACCGTGTTTTTGTCGTCCAAGCTGGAACTTGGGATTCGAAGCGCGTCTTGGAACGCTTGGCGTAGAACCTAGAAATTACGTGCCAATTCCAAAGTAAACAGAGGGGTTCGCCGAAGATAATCTTCTGACTACTATGCAAATTACACGTAGCCGTTATTTGTGCTGAACTGGCTCTAAATGTCGTTAATATTAGCCTCCTGCACCATAATTTTATGCACATAATGCTAATTTCAGGATATTTATCTTTTATGTGTCCTTGCTGGCCAATCTCACTCTCCCTAAGCTACACCAAGACTGCTCCCGACCACGCTTGGGTGGGATACGAAGACGGTCTTGGTTTTGATGACAAACGCTTGGGCCGGCTTCGTATCACTTTGGCCGACAAAAACAGCGCAGCTTGGTTTTACCAAAGATGGCTTTCGAATCCAATCCCTCAGCTTGGACGACAAAAACGCGGCTTTGGTTTCACCGAAGATGGCTCCGAATCCGATCCGTCAGCTTGGACGACAAAAACACGGCTTATATATATATATATATATATATATATATATATATATATATATATATATATATATATATATATATATATATATATATATACAGTACAGTATATTACTTTCTTCTTTTCTTCCTCCCTCCCTCTCTCATCCCCTGCTTACCCCACCTTCAATGCCTCCACTTCTATTACCGCAAGACTGTAACGACGTGATTATAAGGGCGACTTTTTCCCTCTTGTCTGTAGCCAATTTATCATGACTCGAAATCCGCTCTCCCTTCCATGGTCTCTCCTGTACTCTCACACCATACAATGACTCTTATGGCGCGTCCACACATGTCCTTGAACATGTTTTGACTTCACAGCTGGCAACATCTTTAGATAGGCTACATGTATCAAGCAGTATTTAGACAGATGTATGCAGACATGTTGCAGTGCAGCTTCGAACTTACTAACAGCAGAGTTGATGCGATAAGTGTGTTCATTCGAAACAGCTGAGACTTCATCATGGTGTTGCCAACATGATCAGGATGCTGCTGTTCCAAGCATGTTTGCAGCTTGTTCGTTACTGGGTTGTTTACATGTTGCCATCACATGTTACAGCACACGTGTGGACGCGCACATGCGCTTACTTAATGCATAGAAACAGATTCCCATATTTTCCTCAATTACCTCGCACTTTTTCGATTTTTGCATATTTCTCGTGCATTACTTCATTTTTCTTAACATTTCGGGCTTTCCTTTACTCGACTCTTCACATTCTAATTTTCCATGGTTATTCTAGAACTCTGCTTGGTTCTGCACGCACTCTTGCTTTATTTCCAATTTTTCAACGCACACTCGATCTATATTCACAATTTCTGTGTGCCTTGCTGTCAGACTGTTACTTATGCTGGAGAGGGGAAAATTTTCTCTTGCATTACTACGGGACAGAGGCAGGATTTGCCTGCTAAATTATATTATACAGAGGTCTGAAGGCGGGGGGGGGGGGGAGGATTTGATCAAAATCCCATCAGATCCACCAATTCCCTTTCGTTTTTAAAATGCTTCTGTATAACTTCCGTTCATAATCTTCTACTTTGGGCAACACCAGTATGTCCTACTGATATGGAGCATATTCCACCACTTGTACGATATCACATTCTGCTTCCAAGAGATTGGGTGTGCTAAGCCGACTCCGCCCTTTCTTTACCCCTGCACAATTGTTGACTCTATACAGGGGTTTTATCCGCCCTTGTGTGGAGTACAACTCTCATGTGTGGGGAGGCTCCCCACATACAGCTTTTCTCAATAGGGTGGAGTCAAAGGGTTTTTGTCTCATTAACTCGCCTCCTCTTACTGACTCCCTTCAACCTCTGTCTCTTCGCCGCACTGTTGCATCTTTACCTCTTTTCTATCGCTACTTTAATGGTCACTGCTCCTCTGAACTGTCTGCTTGCATTCCTCCACTTCTACGACGGGCGCGTAGCACCCGTCTGGCAGCAAACTCTCATCCCTTTTCTGTCCAACTCTCTAATGCAAGAGTTAACCGTTACTCCCAGTCTTTCATTTATGCAACAGGTCAACTCTGGAACTGTCTCCCTCTGTCTGTATTTCCTGCTTCCTATGATCTCCAGTCTTTCAAACGCAGTGTGTCCAGGCATCTCAAAATGATCGGATCTTGAATTTGGCTCTCTATTGTATTTTGTTTTTCTATTGGAGGGAACTGTTATTGCGGGCTGGTTCCTTCTTCCTCACATTAAAAAAAAAAAAAAAACATGGTGGTACATGGGGGCACTCGTCATCCACTCGCATGATGTTGTGCTGCCTACAGTACTTCCTCCACGTCTATCATCCTTTTTTCTATGTCTGTCCTCTTCTCTTCCTATTTGTCCCTTCCTTCTTGTTACTCCTTATTGCTCTTTCCACTTCGGGAGCCTCTGCGTTGAGTGACAAGCCAATTTGTTGCCTGTAACTCAGGAAACCATTTACAAAGCTGGGTGGAAACCATACAGCCAAATAGCAGGGTGACGTGGGTGACGTGGAACCTACTATGGTGACCCTGTTAAATGGTTGCAGAGACGCAAATGCGGCGTCCACCCAGGAACCAATCTTCCCCTCTTCCCCGCACTTCGCTGTGGCAAGGAGCTGTCAGCCGCATGGAAACATTGGTTCACTGCTGGCTATGACCCTGCAGGGGCGGCTGCTTGCCTTCAGAGAGACTGGGGGTAGCAAAACAACAAAAATACTACACCACACACCTTCACCATCCTCCTACATCCTCCCACAATGTTCTACACTTCCCAGACTTATGTACTATAGTTTTCAATATCGCCGACTTGCACATGCTGTTCTTTTACATTCATACATATTTTCCTGCCTCAGAGTTTTATCGTCTTGTTCAATACCAGAACCTCACTTGCTGACACTTTTTAGTTCATAACGCACTCTGCCTGACTCCAGCTATAACTGCTCCATACTTTCCTCGTGACTCAGCCTGCCACACTTCCTTTAACACCTAATCCGATGTCATTATTTTCACATTTAACTGTAGCTTCCTCAAACGATTTTATTCAGCTGAGGGATATATATATATATATATATATATATATATATATATATATATATATATATATATATATTTATATATATATATATATATATATTATTTAAAGGCATTAAGTGTAGCTTTTAGACTCTCAACATGGGAGTTTTTTTCCTCAAGTTGAAGAAAAAGGTTCTGTAGCGGCAACAAAAACAATAACTAGAATGGAACTCAGTAGAGCGCATACCTCCGCCAAGGCCCAACATGCAGTTTCTTTTAATTCAGTCAAGTCTAATCCAATATCAAACTCATAACCCTATAAGTTGTAACACCATATTTTTAAAACTACCCATAACTCTTAATCAAAAATTTTTAACTCACTGTAACAGCCAACAAAACAGTGCATATAATTTCATAATCTGCACTGTAATTCTCTCTTTCTTTGTTACACGATGCTTTTCAGCAGCCTGTGTCGTTAATTCGGCTCTCCTTTTTTCCACCCTCTCTTATTCTGTAACACGTCTTTCCTCAGCAGCCTGTGGTGTCAGGCCGGATCGGTATTTTTGCATTCTTTCCCTCTCTGATGTAAGACGCTTCTCAGTTTCATCTGATGTTTCCTGCAGTCGGGCTCTTCTGGTACACACGGCAGTCTGTTTTCGCCTTTGATCCGCACTTCTTGATTTAGACCGTGGCATGTTTTCACAGATAATCACTGATAACAGCTGCCTTGTATGTCCTCAGCTTCTGTATATCTTCTCCACTGCTATATATCTCTCTGTATATTCTTGTATATCTGTATATCTATCTGTATATCCTGGTGTGTCCTCAGCTTCTGTATATCTTCTCCACTGCTATATATCTATCTGTATATTCTTGGATAACTGTATATCTATCTGTATATCCTTGTGTGTCCTCAGCTTCTGTATATCTTCTCGATTGCTGTGAGATTTCTGTATTCAGACTGTTCTCTGTGAATCTTCAACCGCAAATGAATTTCATCTGATTTCAGCTTTGCTTATATAACAGATAAAAATGCTGATGTCAGCACCCAGGTCAGCAGTTTTTCTATTGGCACTATTGTGAAATACAGTTATTGCATGATGTGTCTGTTACAGCTATTGCGAAATGTACCTCTTGCGCAATACAGCTATGACGTAATCCTCATCTTTGTTATTAGGTACAGCTCTGCAAGTTTGTAGCCCTATTTGTTACTGTACAGCAGCTGGAAAAAGACAACCCCCTCAAAAAGCGTTTTCGTTGCCAGGGGTCAATTTTTTTTGCCAATATATATATATATATATATATATATATATATATATATATATATATATATATATATATATATATTGTTACATAGTCTATGATTTCATCATCCTTTGTGTAATTTTAACGCACAGTATGCTGCATGTTTGATCACGAGCGTGTTCTGCCTCAGTCCCCCCCTTCTACCGTTATAGTAGAGTAAGTCGTCCTTTCTGTTATTCAGTGCGGGATTGTCGACCGTTTGTCCCCATCGCTTCATTTGCGCGTCCTTATTACAAGTTGTATCAAGCTCTGCTGGCCCCTATATACTGAGCTCAGTCTCTGCATCATTGCCACTTAGATCTGCTCCTCATTTTGTTCACATCTCTGTCCTCCCTTGTACAGATATTATTATTGTGAGTGCTCAAGAAATCTCCAAACATCTAGCAGCTGTGTGTAATTTGAGTATAACTGTTGTATTTTTCTTGTACTGTATAGCATAAGTTTAATTTGTAGGCCTAGTGAAGTTTTTGTAATTCGTGTGGGGTTCTTTATGTCAGTCATTTTTGATAATAGTTTGTATCTGTAATTATTTATCTGGCATTCACTGAGTATTATCTGGTATCTCATTTTATCAGGGCTGACTTAGATAAATTTACTCTTGCTAATTTCGTGTTAATAGAGGCTATTGCAGTTAACCATATATTTAACCTGTTTATTTGCCATTGCATTGTCCTTATGAGTCCTGAATGTTTTGTTGTTAGTTTGAGCATTAAACTTTAACTTGTAATTTTACCTAACTCTTTTGTTTTGAACCTGGAACTTTACGGGACAGTAGTGACTCTTCGTATTCTCACTTAAAGTGTACATTATCTTTCTCTGTTCCGTAACATAAATTTGGCGACCTCATATCAGGATATTCAGGATATTATCATAAGGATATTGTTTGATATTTTGTGACTGTGATATATTCATGATGGCTACTATTTCTACACTTGATGAAGCCAGGGATTTTTTGTCAAATGTGCAAACAGTGTGTGATATTGAAAACAGAACAAAGAATGAACTTAAGCTCGTTGCTCAACAATTGGGAATTACAGTTCACTCTCATCATTCTAAAGATCAAATTGTTGGCATGATTAATAAAAGCTTGTTTAATGTAACTCCTCCAAATGAGCAAACGCAGATTGAATTAGCTAAGTTACAGCTAGCCCTGCAGGAGGCTCGTGTGAAGGAAGCTGAATTTCAGGCAAAAGCTAAGGAGGCTGAGGCACAAGTTGAAATTGCTAGGATTCAGGCAGACCATGAGTATCGCATGAAACAAGGTGGAACTGGATCATCTAGCTCTGATGATTTTGATGTGGCTAAAAATGTTAAACTTGTCCCTCCTTTTAATGAATCTGATTTAACGAAGTATTTTCAGTTGTTTGAGAGGGTAGCTACAGGTTTTAATTGGCCTAAGGAGTATTGGCCAGTACTCCTTCAAACTGTTCTCACCGGTAAAGCTCAAGTGACTTACGCATCTTTGCCTCAGGATCAGTCTGATAATTATGATGTAGTTAAGAGCTTGATTCTTAAGGCCTATGAGCTTGTTCCTGAAGCCTATAGAGTAAAATTTAGGACAACTTACAAGCAAGATAAGCAATCCCATGTTGAGTATGCAAAAATCAAAGAAGATCTGTTAGAGCAGTGGTTAAATTCTAAGAATGTGGATTCTGATTTTGACAAATTTAAGCAGATGATTTTGCTGGAGGACTTCAAAAGGTGTATTAGTAAAGATGTAAGCCTATATCTTGATGAGAAAAGAATAGATAATTTGTCTGATGCTGCAGTTTTAGCTGATGAGTATGTTCTCACTCACAAGAGATATTCTAGAGGAAAAGGGAAAGCTGAGAGTAAGTACGTTGCCTCTACTCAGAGTACAGGTAACAGGAAAGAGAATAAGGATGATGTTTCTCAGGAAGTAAATACCAGCTTCACCTCTAGATTTCAGAAAAGTAAATGTACTTATTGTAGTAAGCTTGGTCATACTACGGAGAGATGTTTCAGGAGACAGCGTGATGTGAACAAAAAGGAGTCTTTAAATATTCAGTCAATTGGTCTAGTGTCCACTCTTGAGAGTTCCCAGAATTCTTTAACTGAGTTAACTGAACCTGCTTTGAGGGGTAACTTAAATTCTCATGATGGAGCTCCTCTTTTGAGCAGTAACGTGGGTGACACTCTCAAGAGTTCATGTGCTAATTTCCTGTCTGATGGTTTTGTCAGTCCTCTGGACAGTAATGACAGGAAATCAGTTCAAATATATCGTGATACAGGTGCTTGCCAATCCCTTATGCTGACCAGTGTTCTAGGCTCTAATGTTAATTCCTCTGATGAAACTGTAATCTTACAAGGTGTAGGGAATAATTACTTCTCTGTTCCTCTGTTCCTCTGTGCAGAACCATTAACAAAACCAGACTCTAAGAGTCTGGTTTTGTTAATGGTTCTGTTATGGTTGGGTTGGTTGAGACACTCCCAATGTCAGGTGTAACTTTCTTACTTGGAAATGATATTGGTGGAAGTCAAGTGTGTCCAGCTCCTCAGTTGTCTGGTGAGCCAGTGGCTGTGTCCCAGGATTGTGATGTCCCTGATGTGTTCCCTGCATGTGCTGTCACTAGGGCTAAGTCTAAAGTTACTGGTGATTTAGAGGATAATGATGATGATGATGTTATCCTAGCTGACACTTTTCTTGCTAATTTGGACCACTCACCAGATGAGGCAGTACCCCGTAGTGTTGATAATTTGTCTCGTCAAGAGTTGGTTGAGTTGCAGGTTGCTGACCCTGAGTTGAAAGGTCTAGCTAACTCTGCTTACAGTGAAGAAGAGTCAGCCGGTGCTTCTACTTGTTATTATGTAAAGTCAGGAGTACTTATGAGGAAGTGGAGACCCCCAACAGCATCAGCCGACTGTGAATGGGAGGTTGTACATCAAGTTGTCATCCCTCGTGTTTGTAGGCAGGATATCATTCGAGTGGCTCATGATTCCAGTTTGGCAGGACACCTTGGAGTGAGGAAGACTGTGGCACGCATTTTGAAACACTTCTACTGGCCAGGTATCTTCAGGGATGTTTCCTGGTATTGTAAGTCTTGTCACACCTGTCAAGTTGTGGGAAAGTGTAATCAGACCGAAAAGGTTGCACCTCTAGTTCCCATTCCTCCTTTTGAGGCGCCTTTCACCCGTGTGTTGGTGGATATTGTGGGCCCTCTTCCTAAGACTTCTTCAGGATTTTCTTATGTGTTGACCATGATTGATATGGCTACTCGTTATCCTGAAGCCATTCCACTTAGAAACATCTCAGCAAAGAACGTGGTTAAGGAAATGCTAGGGTTCTTCACAAAGTTTGGTCTGCCCAAGGAGGTACAGTCCGACCGGGGAAGTAATTTCATGTCAAATGTTTTCAAGCAGTCTCTGAAAGAGTTGGGCATCACCCAGATCACGTCTTCAGCTTACCATCCCCAGACCCAAGGAGCGTTGGAGAGATATCGTCAAACACTCAAATCGATGCTCAAGAAATACTGTTTGGAACATCAGAAAGACTGGGACAAAGGTCTTCCATTCGTTGTATTTGCCGCAAGAGAATCTCCAAATGAATCACTGGGCTTCTCACCTTTTGAACTACTGTTTGGCCATGAAGTAAGAGGACCCCTTAAGTTACTCAAGGAATGCTGGCTGTCGGAGGAAGATGACGTCAACCTGCTGGAGTATGTGATGAAGTTCAAAGAACGGCTGTCCACTGCTTTACAGCTGGCGAGAGAGAATTTAGGAGCTGCTCAGGAGAAGATGAAGACTTGGTATGATAAGAAGTCCAGGTTACGCCACTTTCAGCCAGGAGATCAGGTTTTGATTCTGCTACCAGTTCATGGGCAACCTCTTCAAGCCAAGTTTAGTGGCCCTTATTTCGTGGAGAAGAAACTCAGTGATGTCAGCTATGTCATCGCCACACCAGATCGTAGAAAGAGCAAGCAACTATGTCACATCAACATGCTAAAGTTATATCACAGGCGGGACGAAAATAATCCAGTCTGCACTGTAGCTGTTCCACCCGAGTCTGCAAGTGAAGCTCTCCCATGCAGTATGAGCCTGAGTGATAGTTTGGGGAAGAATCCTGATATCATGAATGATCTCCAGACTAAGCTTTCTCATCTACCACCCAAGGAAAGGCAGGAGTTTTCGGCATTACTGCAGGAGTACCCGCAAGTGTTCCGTGCCACTCCAGGAAGAACCACTGTGTTGATGCATGATGTCGATGTTGGAGACGCAAAGCCAATTAAATTGCCTCCTTACCGTGTGAACCCAGTGAAAGTTCCTCTCATCCAGAAGGAGCTTGGCTACCTGTTGGACCACAAGATGATTGAGCCCTGTCAGAGCGAGTGGAGTTCTCCTGTCACTCTAGTCCCTAAGCCAGGTGGGTCACAGAGGCTTTGCATCGACTACAGACGTGTTAATCAGATAACCAAAACAGACACTTACCCTCTCCCTCGTGTGGAAGATTGCATAGACAAGATCGGAAAGGCTAGGTACATAAGTAAGTTTGATTTGTTAAAGGGATACTGGCAAGTACCTATGACTGAACGTGCTAGGGAGATCTCATGTTTTGTAACATTAGGAAAGTCATTTGCATGTTCTGTAATGCCATGTTCAGATTGTTGTAGAGTAATAAGAAATTTCCTTTGTAAATTTCTTTTTTCTTTGTGGGGAGGTGTTACATAGTCTATGATTTCATCATCCTTTGTGTAATTTTAACGCACAGTATGCTGCATGTTTGATCACGAGCGTGTTCTGCCTCAGTCCCCCCCTTCTACCGTTATAGTAGAGTAAGTCGTCCTTTCTGTTATTCAGTGCGGGATTGTCGACCGTTTGTCCCCATCGCTTCATTTGCGCGTCCTTATTACAAGTTGTATCAAGCTCTGCTGGCCCCTATATACTGAGCTCAGTCTCTGCATCAATGCCACTTAGATCTGCTCCTCATTTTGTTCACATCTCTGTCCTCCCTTGTACAGATATTATTATTGTGAGTGCTCAAGAAATCTCCAAACATCTAGCAGCTGTGTGTAATTTGAGTATAACTGTTGTATTTTTTTCTTGTACTGTATAGCATAAGTTTAATTTGTAGGCCTAGTGAAGTTTTTGTAATTCGTGTGGGGTTCTTTATGTCAGTCATTTTTGATAATAGTTTGTATCTGTAATTATTTATCTGGCATTCACTGAGTATTATCTGGTATCTCATTTTATCAGGGCTGACTTAGATAAATTTACTCTTGCTAATTTCGTGTTAATAGAGGCTATTGCAGTTAACCATATATTTAACCTGTTTATTTGCCATTGCATTGTCCTTATGAGTCCTGAATGTTTTGTTGTTAGTTTGAGCATTAAACTTTAACTTGTAATTTTACCTAACTCTTTTGTTTTGAACCTGGAACTTTACGGGACAGTAGTGACTCTTCGTATTCTCACTTAAAGTGTACATTATCTTTCTCTGTTCCGTAACAATATATATATATATATATATATATATATATATATATATATATATATATATATATATATATATATATAAGAGAGAGAGAGAGAGAGAGAGAAGGAATGTACTCCTATCGTTGTGGAAAGGGAACCGATGTTTACCATTATCACTTGTATTCGTATTTAACAATGGCTTTATTATTCTTTTCATTTTATTTATATTTATTTATTTATTTATTCATTTGTTTTTTGCTCCATGAAACTTATCCTAAAGCCTTGGATGTGTGTGGAGTTGCATCTACAGCAGTTGTCTTCCACTTCGGTTTAACGTCGGAGGTTTAGAGGTATGCAGGAGGGTTTGAAGTGTAGGGGAAGGAATATTGTTTAACTGTCCTTAACTGGAAAGGACACTTTGCTCTTACTAATATCGCCAGTCCACTTATCGAGGAACTAAAGTCTTTATGTTCTGTCCATCTATGTAAAACAATCAGGAGGATGGGTGGAGTGAGTTGCTGTGTGATTAGAAGGTGTGGATAGTGGTTTGGGGTGAGCAGGGATAGTGTGTGGAATAGGTGGACACGTTTGATAGGTGGCAGCATTTGGACAGTGACAGTGTTTGTGACTGCTTCAAGTGGTTATTAATTATATTGGCAGATATGAGTGGGGGAAATACTGCACGGGTAGAACTAAATAGATAGCATTCCGTAAAAATATATATTAGTGGCTGCCATAGTATAGTTTAATATTTGTATCATTACAAAATTTAGATACATTATGATTTTCTTGAAGAATGGCGATATAACAGTTGTAGACCTTATCGTGGAAGCATCATTGCTGTAAAGTAGAAATGTTGTAGAATCATTGAAATGTACAATAACAGCTTCACACTGCAGTCAAAAATAACTGTATTTGCACTGTTATACACCGTGGAATCATTTGTGATTTATATCTATCTACCTATCTATCTATCAATCAATCAATCTCTCTCTCTCTCTCTCTCTCCCTCTCTCTCTCTCTCTCTCTCTCTCTCTCTCTCTCTCTCTCTCTCTCTCTCTCTCTCTCTCTCTATATATATATATATATATATTATATATGTATATATATATATATATACCCCCTGGGGGTAGGGGGGTTTCAAGAATACTCCTCCAGTATCCCAGCTTGTCGTATGAGGCGACTAAAAGGGTTGGTGGTGGGTTAGTGCCCCACCCCACAAAAAGAACTAACTAAACAAGTGAATAAAGCGCCTCGGACCAGGACGGACCATACGTTGACGACTAAGGAATGGACAAAGGACATTCTGATGGTGGGGACATGGAATGTGAGAGGACTGAATGATGAAGTGAAAGAAAGAGAGATTGTTCAGGTGCTTGAGAATGCAAGAGTAGATATATGTTGACTGAAACTAAATGGAGGGGTGAAAGGGTGAGAGAATGGGAATATGGTTTAGGAATATGTGCGGGAGTTAATGAGAATGAGAGGGCAAGGGAGGGAGTATGTCTGATGATAAGCAAGAAGTGGAAGGAGAATATAAGAGAGTATGGAACAGTGGATGCAAGGATTTTATGGGTGAGGATGAAAGTAGGTATATACAAGCGGCGTATGCGCTGACAGAGGACCGAGTGGCAAGAGTGAAAGATGAGTTTTGGGCAAGTGTTGAAGCATGTATGGACAAGATTGAGAGGAGCAAGAGAGTGTTTTTGATTGGAGACATGAATGGCAAAGTGGGGAATACGAGTGGATGAAATGGTCTGTCAGTGGGGTGTTCCAGCTGAAGTAAATGCTTTGGTGGACATCTGTGCTGGTAAGGGGTTGGCAATAGCCAACACCTACTTTCGGCATAAGATAATCCACAGGTATACATGGAGAGTCACGAGCAGGATGGATGGTGAACTTGTGGAACGAAAGGCGATGATAGACCACATGTATGTGGATGAGCGAATGAGAAGACAAGTGTTGGATGCAAGAGTGTGGAGAGGGTCGGGGAATGGAATCTCAGACCATCACTTAGTGATGGCCAAGGTAAGGCTGCAAAGAAAGTGGTTGAGGTGACGAAGGGGAAGACAGGAGGAAACAGCTCCTGTGAGAAGACTGGAGAAGTTGCAAGACAATGAGAAAATGGCAGAGTATAATAGCATAGTGGAAGAAAGATTGGGAAGATATGAGTTAGAGCAGATGGAAGGGATGGAAGACGTATGTGAGATATTCACGGAAGAGATAGGCACAGAGTGTGAGGTGGTTTGTGGAGTGAGAAGGAGATGCAGGGGTGTGCAAGGGTCAGCATAGCAGAATGATGAGGTGAAAGGAGCTGTAGAACAAAAGAAGAAGGCATACAGTGAATGGTTAGCGAGTAGAGGTAGGCGAGAGGATGAGAGAGAGAGAAGACAGATATATTTGAGCAGGAGAGGGGAAGTGAAGAGATTGGTGAAGGAGAGTAAGAAGAAAGTGGATGAAGAGCTTGGGAGGAATCTGAGTGTGAAATGGAGAGAGAGTAAGAAATTGTTTTGGAAGGAGGTAAAGAAAGTAAGGCAATGTGAAAGAGGAAATAGTAGGGGAGTGAAAGAAGGAATAATAGATTGTTGGTGGAGTAGAGAGAGAGAAATTGTGGAGATGGAAGGAGAACTTTGAGGACTTGTTAAATGTAGAGAGTGAGAGCAGTGCAAGTGTAAGTGGTTGGGGAATGGCTGGGAGAAGAAGAGATGAGACAAGGGAGGAAGAGATCAGTAGGGCGGAAGTAGTGGAGGCAATGAAGAAGATCAAGATGGGAAAGGCACCAGGAATTGATGGAGTGTGTAGTGAAATGCTGAAGTATGGGGATGAGATTGTGGTGGAGTGGATATGGAAGTTGTGTAGATTGGTTTGGGAAGAGGGAAGGGTTCCAGTGGACTGGAAATCACGTATAATTGTTCCTTTATACAAAGGAAAAGGGAAGAGAGTAGTATGCGATAACCATAGGAGTATTTGCCTTCTTAATGTGACTGGAAAAATATACTGTATGGTAGAATACTCATTCATAGGGTTAGGCATATAAAAGAGGAGTAAGTTGGAGAAGAACAGGGAGGATTTAGGAAGGGAAGAGGGTGTGTAGATGAGATATTTGTTCTAAGATGTTTAGTGGAGAAGTATCTAGAGAAGGGAAAGAAAGTGTTTGCTGTCATCATGGACTTGGAGAAAGCTTATGACAAGACAGATAGGCAAGGTATGTGGAAGAAATTAAAAATATATGGAGTGGAGGGGAAATTGTTGAGCGCTGTGAAGAGTATGTAGGAAGGAGCTAGGGCTAAGGTGCGAGTGGATGGTGAGCTGAGTGAGTTCTTTGATCTCAATGTGGAACTGAAACAGGGTTGTGTGATGTCTCAATGGCTGTTTAATATATACATGGATGGGGTTGTAAAGGAGATGCTAATTAGGGCAGTGGATGTTGAGTGAAGATGAATGGGAGTTGCAAGGTTTGGTAAATGAATTTGGGAGAGTGTGTAGGAAGAGGAATCTGAAAGTTAATGTAAACATGAGTAAAGTTATGGTGTTTGAGAGGAATGAAGTCACAGAATGCACAGTGAGGTTGGATGGTGAGGTTATGGAGAATGTGAGTACATTCAAGTACACAGGTAGTGTGATGAGTAAGGATAGGACTTTGGGGGATGAAGTGCTTGAAAGGGTACAGCAGGGAAAGAAGGTTGTTGGTTCACTGAAAGCAGTGATGAGAAATAGGGAAGTGAGTATGGAAGTTAAGAAGTCACCGCATGATAGTATTGTGATCCCTACCCTGACGCATGGAAGAGAGGCATGGACCTTGCTAGAAGGGAACAAGTCAAGAGTGAGAGCAGTGGAAATCAGTTACTCAAGAGGAGCATGTGCGGTGACATGGAGGGACAGGTTGACGAACGAAGAAGTGAAGGAACGTTGTGGGGTGGATGTGGATGTGGTTGAGAAGATTAGGAGAAATACACTGAGGTGGTTTGGACATGTCGAGAGAATGGCGAACGAAACACTGACTAAGATGGTGTATGTAGGTGAGGTGGAGGGAGGGAGAGGGAGGGGAAGATAGATGATGATGTGAAGGGATGGAGTTGAGAGGTATGTGAGGGAGGAGGAGTGAGTTGGGGGGAGGGTAGGCAAAAAGTGGGTGAAAGAGCGGCTTGGAGGGGTTTGTTTTCGGCCACCCTTTGCAGGACTAGGGCGTCGGGATATATATATATATATATATATATATATATATATATATATATATATATATATATATATATATATATATATATATATGTACACAGTGAACTCTCACATTTGGCGAGTTTTTATTTGGCGAATTCACATTTGGCGGTCGGTTGGGATTGTACACAACACTCTAATTTGGCGAGAGAAGTCTCACATTTGGCGAATTGTTTATAATAAAAATATAATAAAAATATATTTTATGCCAATTAATGTCAACAGTATTTTTTATTAATCTGAATTAATTTCAACAAAATTTAGTTTGTATTGTGAAATTCAAGTCTCGTCTTCTCAAACCTCTTGAAGTAGCCAGACTGTGCTTCAAGTAGCACACTGGCCTACTTTTGGAAGCCCTGTGCTATTAAATTTTGAATTTTGCTATATCTATATCTATATCTATCTATCTATCTATATATATATATATATATATATATATATATATATATATATACCTAGGCTGCTTCCCCCAAGGAAAGGGAGGTAGCCGAGACAGGACGACTCACTCTCCATTTACTCATCCATTCAAACACATTCATTCGCATCTTAGCCCCAAAGGGGAGAACGGACAGATCCTCGCCGCACCACACCGCACAAGGGTCAACTGCACAATGCAATCAGTGACATCCGCAGCAGGGCCCGACAGCAGAACTGGTTTACCCCTGCCACATCATAATAGACCCATCCCCTTACCCGCACCTGACCTGACTAGCTGATCAGACCAAATGCGGGAGAATATCCCCTCAGGGCTGCGTCATCACTTATTCATTCACAATTTCTCTCCATTTATTTCTGTCACGCACAGCCACATTTCCTTGCTCAACAGACATCCCTCTCGCATCCAGCGCTCTCTTCACACTGTCCATCCATCCTATTCGTGGTCTTCCTCTCAGCCTTACACCTCTCACATCAGATCTAGTTATCTTTTTCACCAATCGCTCATTATCCATTCTCTCCATATGCCCAAACCATTGCAACACCCTCTGCTCAACTCTACCAGCCATCTGCCGAACAACTCCAGTTCTCCTTCGCACTTCATCATTTCGCACTCGATCCATACGCGTCACTCCACACATACTCCTCAGACACCTCATCTCCATTACATTCAAACTTTTTCTCTCTGCTACACCCATATTCCATGTTTCAGCCCCATATAATGCAGTCGGTACCACAACACCCTCATACAGCCTTCTCTTTACATCCATTCTAAGCGACGACATTTAAACACTTTTTTCATTCCTCCCAGCACCTTTCCTACTTCATTTATTCTAAACTTCACTTCTGCATCTATTCTTCCATCCACAGCAACATGTGACCCTAGATATTTAAAACAATCTACCTCCTCAAGCAACTCACCATTCAAAACTATATTCATCCCCCTACCATCTATCAACCTCGTACACTTCATCACTTTACTCTTATTCTCATTTACTTTCAAT
Source organism: Coenobita brevimanus (assembly GCF_032717465.1). Classification (NCBI taxonomy): domain Eukaryota; kingdom Metazoa; phylum Arthropoda; class Malacostraca; order Decapoda; family Coenobitidae; genus Coenobita; species Coenobita brevimanus. The sequence continues at coordinate 11,660,971 of NC_136957.1, read as the reverse complement.
TTCCTCCTTTCACACACCCTTCCAAACTCCTCTACCAACTGTCTCAATCTCTCCTCTGAATCAGTCACCAGTGCAGTATCATTTGCAAACAGCAGCTGCTTCAGATTCCACTCTCCTCCATCAACATTTACCAGACTCAGACCACCTAAAACTCTTGCATTCACCTCCCTTACAACACCATCCATGTAAATATTAAACAACCAAGGCGACATCACACATCCCTGTCGCAGCCCCACTCTCACGGGAAACCAATCACTCTCAGCATTTCCCACTCTTACACACGCTCTATTATTTACATAAAAACTTTTCACCCCTTTTAGTAACCTACCATCAAGTCCATACAATCTTAAAACAGTCCACAAAGCCTCCCTATCAATTCTATCATACGCTTTCTCTAAATCCATAAATGCCCAAAACACATCCTTGCCTTTCGCTAAATACTTTTCACACACTTGTCTCACAGCAAACACCTGATCAACGCATCCCCTTCCTCTCCTAAAGCCACACTGCTCATCACTAATCATTCCCTCTGTACCCTCTCTAACTCTCATAATTAACACTCTACCATACACCTTACCTACAACACTCAACAGACTTATACCCCTAAAGCTAGTACATTCATACTGATCACCCTTGCCTTTATACAACGGGACCACACAAGCACTTGCCCAGTCAATTGGCACCATACCTTTCTCAAAGCACACATTCAACAATCTTACTAACCAGTCAACAATAGTCACTCCACCACCCTTCAGGCATTCCACAGCACACCCATCCATACCTGCAGCTTTCCCTGTTTTCATCTCCTTTACTGCCTTCTGCACTTCCTCCTTCGTGATCAAAGAATCATTCAACTCTCCCAACACATTTATTCCTTGCACCCTTCCATCCACCACAATCTCAGCCACCCTTTCCTCCTCTACATTTAATAATCTTTCAAAATACTCTGCCCATCTCTTCCTTACTGCATCCATCTCAATTAACATCCTTCCATCCTCTGCTTTTACTCGTTCTTCCTTCCCAGACTCTCCCTTTCGCACCCTTTTCACCTCCTTCCAAAACATTTTCTTATTCTGTTGAAAATTCTCTGTCAGCCGCCTACCCCACCTCTCATCTGCTGCCACTTTAGCATCACGCACAGCCCTTCTCGCTCTATTCCTCTTTTCCTTATACCTTTCATATGACATCTCATCCTTCCTCTGCAGCCACACTTCATATGCACGTCTCTTCTCAGCCACAGCCATACTTACTTCCTCGCACCACCATTCACTTCCTTTTCTTACACCACCACCCACACGTCTCGCACCACATACCTCTTCTGCATGCCCCACCACAGCACTCTTAAACAACTGCCATTCCTCCTCCACGCTGCCATTTTCCCGATCTTTCACTGCGTTCCACTCATCTTTCAATTTCTCCTGATACTCTATCTTTTTCTCTCTTTTATCCAACTCACTCACTTTCAAAACCTCCCTGCCACACCTAACCCTCCTAGCTCTCACCCATCTCTTACCTACTCTTAACTTTCCCTCCACCAGGTAGTGGTCAGACATACCTCCACCCTCCCCTCTCAGAACTCTCACATCCAACAATCTTCCTATTACATTCCTAGGCACAACCACATAGTCCATCAAGGCTCTATCAACAACCCTTCCACCCTCCTGTCTCACCCATGTATACTTATAAATATCTTTCTTCTCAAACAACGTATTCCCAATCACCATCTCTCGCTCAACACACATCGCTATCATTCGTTCCCCATTTTCATTTCTTCCAGGCACACCATGCACGAGGCGGTGTCTCAATCGGTAGAGAGGTGGCCTGCAGTCCCACCGGACCCAGGTTCGAATCCCGGCTGGAGCAGGGAACAGTTTAAGGATTTGAATTTCATTAAATCAGGACTTACTGATCTACCAGAAGACCCACCGACATGTCGTAAAAATACCCCCGCTAATACCAATACACCAGTCCTGTATGAGACAGCCCTAGCATGTATTCAATATGGACGGTGGGTGTTAGCGCCGAAGTGGTGACATGTAGAGGTGTATGGTATGCAGGAGGACTGTTGGGCCTTGATAGCAGGCTGTGAAGCCTATGCCCAGAGTCGGACACATAAAAAAAAAAAAAAAAAAAAAAAAAAAAAAACTATGCCTTCAACTGCTACATTTCCCACTCTAGCATTCAGATCTCCCATCATTACCACATTCACATTCGCTCCAAAACTCTGCAGACACTCATCAACATCATTCCAGAAAGACTCCCTCTCTTGTTCATCCCTTTCACTACCAGGCCCATATGCACTCACAAACACCCACAACTCAAGTTCAAATTTCGCTTTCACCCACATCATATTATATATATATATATATATATATATATATATATATTGTATATAATTATGTTGGGCTACTTTATACCGAAATTCGCTGCTTTTGAGGCCTGTTTCCGCTGCTTTTGGTCACAAGACTCTGCCAGCCCTGGTTCCAAGACATCTTTGTTTATACTTCTCTGCCAGCCACCATCACGTGCAGTATACATCTCAGTCAACCGTCATCACGTGTGCAGCATTTTGTCTGTGTTTTATCGTGATTCCTACCTGTGCTGGGGACTTGAGAAAACATAATAGCTGATGAAACACAGAAATGTTTAATGGGTGACCTTGGCAACCCACCAACTAAGGCATCCAAGCACCATACACCACGTATTCATCAAGCCCATTATTTTCTCTTCTTATGTGAGTCTTTCTGTTGTGTATTGTTTCTTGGCTAAAATAAATTAAATTGAATCATGTTGTCTGTGTTTATCATATGATTTACACCCAGTAATGTCGTAATATGGGTGGAAAATCAGTCCAGTCATGCATGCCCAGAACCAATTTATTTTTATCCCATAAGTTATTCAGTTCACTTTTGGCGAATTCCAGTATCGCGAGTTTTTTTCTACACCTATTACTCGCCAAATGTGAGATATCTCTCTATATATATATATATATATATATATATATATATATATATATATATATATATATATATTACCAGGAAGGAGAATGAGAGGAAGGCCAAAGAGAAGGTTTATGGATGTAGTGAAGGAGGACATGCGGGTGGTAGGTGTAAGAGAAGATGCAGAAGACAGAGTAAGATGGAGACGGGTGATCTGCTGTGGCGACCCCTAAGGGGAGAGCCGAAAGGAGAAGATATATATGTATATATATATATATATATATATATATTTATATATATATATATATATATATATATATATATATATATATATATATATGTCCATCCATCCATCATCCAATCCTACGTTGCCCCATGAGTAGCGTAGAAGCCTGGGGCTAGGCAGTTAGTCCTGACATTTAAGATGAGAGTGACCAACCTCACTAATCCCTGAGTGGCATTACGTGAGCAATAAACCCCAATCACCCCTTGGATATAAACCTTCAACGGCTCAACCCGACTGGAGCACAATAATTACCCACGAAACCATGAGGCGCCAAAATTTGGTTATATGGTTACCACCCTGCGTAGTAAATGGTTTCCTATATATATATATATATATATATATATATATATATATATATATATATATATATATATATATATATATATATATATATGGAGCCTGTGTGGTACAGTGGTAAAGTGTGCGTATATATATATATATATATATATATATATATATATATATATATATGGAGCCTGTGTGGTACAGTGTGCGTTTTCGTACGCTGAAGAGCGAGGGTTCGCGCCCCGCAAGGGTACAAAACTTTGGAAGCGTTCTCTCGGCCATGCACTACATCGGCGAAACACCAGGGGTGCTGTGGTTGATCCCGTGTCGGACACTATAAAGTACAGTATGTTTGCATCCAGTCGGCTTGCTCGGGCGAATTACACTTGGTTCACAGACTACGTGTGTGTGTTGGAGAAACACACATGACACGTGCGAACATAATTAAAAGGAAATTTTTTTACGTTTTAGCTGGAAATCTGTTATCACTCGCCAAGTTGCGTGAGGCTAAGGAAAAATCCAGATGACCCGAAAATATGTATCATCATCTGCATTCAGGTTGGAAAACATCCTCCCATTATGGATTTACCTGGTTCTTCATAGAATTCAAATGACATAACTTTTGTCACGGAGCGATATAACGACACGGTGCTTAGCTCCTATCTAGTAGTCCTGGTTTCGATTCCTGGCAAGAGCGTCAAAAACTTTCCACATGCGTATGCACGTGTATTATGTGTTTCTCCAAGATACAGGAAAGAGTTTGTACTGGCTGGGACAGATTACAGCTGCTGTCACTTGCCGAGTTGATTGCAGCTAAGCAAGAATTCATAAGACTCTGAAATAATGTTATCGCCTGGGGTCGGGTTGGAAAATATCCTCCCATTATTGATTTACCTGTTTGTTTATAAAATTCAGATGGCTTAGCTTTTATTACGCCGTGGTGTAACGACAGAGTACCTGGTTCCTAGAGTTTTCAGCCCGACTGTCACAATTTGTGTGTGTGTGTGTGTGTGTGTGTGTGTGTGTAAATAAAATTGCTAAAACTGTTTTTATTTTTATGTTTAGATTTTAACACCATTTGGAAGGGTACAGGGATAGCCTATGAGTAAAACTTTTTATTTAGAAAAAAAAAAAAATCAAAGGCCAAGCTCACAGTGTTGGATCAAAACAAGTATTATCCAAATTGTACCAAACCTACGTGAAGGGATGAGGACAAGGGAAAGAAAAAAAAAATGCTTCATTTTTGAGAACAATAAAAACTCAAGATCACAGGGAAGCTCAGCGTTCAAACCATATGCTTCTTTGATGACAACAAGTCAATCAGATTTCATCCTCTGTTAACCAAACTTGGAAGTGTCGAGGGTCAGCCAAAGAGTAAACTTTTTCTTCAGAACACAGGATCAATGATTAAGGACACAAGGCAATATCACTTTGTGGAAAAGTCTCGGATAACTTAGATTTTTTTTTTTTTTTTTTTTTTTAAGAACAAAACGTCAATGATTAAGTCACAAGACAAGGTCAACTAAAGTTTCTGATCGCTGTAAACTAAACATTATGGAAGGGATCATATTAAAACAAGCAAAACCAATTTCCGTTTTACGAACAACCACTCAAAGTAACTGGTAACAGAGAAGGCTAAACTTTAACGTCTCTGGACAAAATAAACTCAAACTATTCTAAACTGATCTGAACTAGAGCTGTTGGAAGGGTTAAGGGTTATGCAAATATGAATTAATTCGATCCTGAGACTAATCTGTTGAAGGTCAAGGTCAAAGGCAGTGTCAAGTATTCGATCCTTTGACCAGTTCGTGGGCGTGGGTGTTGAACTTTCTGAATACTCTCTCTCTCTCTCTCTCTCTAATTTACCTCATTTTCCATGCATCACCTTACCATTTCCGTCTACGTTTTCACTTAACATAACGTTAATTTTAATGGGTTTGCCGCGCTACTAAACAGCCAATGGGAGTTTGTTACGGCCTCACCCTGGAGCCCCCGCCAGTGGTCAGGGTCGTCAGCCAATCAGGAGGCAGCAGAGTGTAAACATTAAAAATTCCAGTGCAGTCGCTTTGACCAGCCCATCTGCCCGGCCCCGCTCTGTTTTACATATCTGCCCACGCATGACAGGATATAAATGTTGCGCTGATCTGTTTTGTGCAAGTTGTATTTGGTTAACTGAACAGTGATCACTAGTCTCTCTCTCTCTCTCTCTCTCACTCTCTCTCTCTCTCTCTGTCAGACCCGTTCCTCATATATCCCTTGTGGAGACACATGAGGGGTGTGGCAGATGCTCCCATCACACACACATCAACGCCTCGCGTGCTTAATAAAAAATAGTTCACTCTCTCCCGGACTCACTCAGTCACTCACTCACGGGTTGATAAAGTAAGCCATCCCTGAACGCTCATGGCACTGTATTTGTTTACTTCTCTGCTGTAAGTGTTAATGTTAGATCTACTCTGTTCGTGTGTGCTTAATTGCACCGAAGCCTTTGTAGCCATCACTGAAACGCCTTGACTACAAGGACGTCTGTTTTTATTTTAATTCTGGCCATTTCTGTACTGTGCTCCATTTTTCACTTAACAGTATTTTTTTTTTTTACATGGAGAGTTACATACCTGCAGTGTCGTAATTAGTCCTTTTACACCTGGGCAAACATTTTAAACTGAAAAATATGATCACATGATTATATATACAGTATAACTATATGAATATATATATATATATATATATATATATATATATATATATATATATATATATATATATATATATAAGATAGATAGATGCATACATACATACATTGATTCATAGAGAAATAGAGAGATAGATATATATAGATAGATAGATATTTAGATTGACTGATAGATAGGTAGGTAGGTAGGTAGGTAGATAGATAGGTATATAGAAAAAAAAATTATTGCAGTATATTTTTCCAAGCTGTTCATTTGTCTCACTGCCTATTCATCCATCCATCTTTGTATGCACATATCTATCAGCCAGTGCATCTATCTGTCATTTTATCTGTCTATTTGTGCATCTACCTGGCTGTCTATCTTTAGAATCATGTGTGTCTGTGTGCGGTCTTCCTTATATAGTCTGTTTCTATACAAAAAATGAGGCACATACATTTCCTTTCCGTCTATCGCCATTGAGTTCCTAAGAGATTTATTGGACTATAAATTACAAATAATCAGTGATTGAAAAATTCCTCAAAAGGTCATGACTATGAGAGAGAGAGAGAGAGAGAGAGAGAGAGAGAGAGAGAGAGAGAGAGAGAGAGAGAGAGAGAGAGAGAGAATGACTCGTTAATACCAGTGATATATGTGTCAGGGGAGTATCCTCACATAGAGGGGAAAAATCAGTTGGCAGTTGACCAGTTCTTCTTCCCACGTGTCAGTGGATACTAGTAGGGAAGTTTGATTCTTCTTCTGGATGGTTTACAGTGTTGACCAGCATATCACCGACCTTAAGCCCTCACGTCAGTCAGCCTTAAGCCCTTACGTCAGTCAGCCTTAAGCCGTCACGTCAGTCAGCCTTAAGCCGTCACGTCAGTCAGCCTTAAGCCGTCACGTCAGTCAGCCTTAAGCCCTTACGTCAGTCAGCCTTAAGCCGTCACGTCAGTCAGCCTTAAGCCGTCACGTCAGTCAGCCTTAAGCCCTTACGTCAGTCAGCCTTAAGCCCTCACGTCAGTCAGCCTTAAGCCTTCGCGTCAGTCAGCCTTAAGCCCTCACGTCAGTCAGCCATAAGCCCTCACTTCAGTCAGCCTTAACCCCTCACGTCAGTCAGCCTTAAGCCTTTGCGTCAGTCAGCCTTAAACCCTCACGTCAGTCAGCCTTAAGCCTTCACGTCAGTCAGAGTGGAGGCGTACTTCAGATCTGGGACAACTGACCCCAGCTCCTCAGGAACGGGCACGTGAGATGGACAACACGATCACGGAGGTGCTGAGCCACTAACCAACACGCAGTAGGGTTGGCATATCTAAAGTAAGAACTACCAGGCCAGGCGATGGCGGAGGGATCGTACGGAGGGAACAGAACCTTGGACAGCAAACCAGAAAGTGGTCGACTGTTTCCTAGTGAATGAGGCACCTCGGATGAGGTGAAGTTATTAGGTATCAGATTCATTTACTGGGTACTATCTATGGACACCAACACAGATTATTTTGAGTTCTTCTGTATAATCAGTCCAAGTCTTACTGTTTAATTATTTGAGTGCTAAATATGTTTTACAACCATTTGGAGTTAAATGAGATAATATGTTTTATCAACCTTTTCTTCCCCATTACCCCACTTCTAAGACCGTGTTATCGTTCACCACTCTAAACCAGGCTTTGGGAGTACTCAGCAGTGAACGGTGTTTGTATGAGTCTAATCACTCTGCAGGGATCACGTTGGTATTGCATTTAAATTAGAAATTCAGTGAGCTAATTTACCTTTTACACTGCAGACGATGAGGAGCCTACACGTGGTGGCGCTGTGCTTTCTGGGTGGAGCAGGTGCATGACCACCCGGGAGCCAAGCCTCTCAAAATTTCCCTACACCCAGGCATGGGGAATGGCACTGGTCCGACCCTTGTGAGGCGCTGTCACTCACAAGGGGGCGCCGGATCTCTAGTTCCCTACACTGTGTATGCACTTTACTGTACTGTACCTGAAGGTCTGTCGTCCAGAAACAGTTGCTTACGTGCGGTTGACGTGTCTACTCGACCAGAAAAACTGGAGTTAAGCAACAAGAACAACAGCCTCTTGGATTAGAGAATTTGGAGGCGAATATCATTAGGAATGCAGCACAGGCAGAAATCTCGCGGCACATAATTATATCACTTACCGTGTGTCATGTTTCAAGTACAAGATTTAAATACACAGAAGGAAATTTTGTTATATTAAGTGGATTAAAAAAATGTTTAGACCTGAATTACATCAGAGCTGAAGAGGGTCCAAGTGGGTTCAAAACTGTTTTATTCTCGTACCGAATATTCCTCTGAAATGTTACTATAACTCTTCCACATATATTTGTACTGACTGTGATGTGTGTAGTCACTTACATTGCAAATATTTTCGTGCACTTATGGGGTAATTTTGAAGCGTTGGTTACACTGGATAACATAATATGAAGTCCATGAAAACAGTAAAAAATTTACCAAAGTTGTGACCATGGATACCTGATCCACAGGCATACATGGCGAGTGATGAGAAGGGTGGGTGGTGAACTGAATGAAAGGAAGGCAATGACTGATTATGTGTGTGTGGATGATAGGATGCGAAGATGTGTAATGGATGCAAGAGCATATACAGGTTGGGGGAGTGGACTTTTGGACCACCACTTGGTGGTGGTCAGAATCAAGGTCCAAGTAAAATAGAGAAATAGAAGAAGGGAAGGACGGGAGGAAGGAGTAGACGCAAGGAGAGTGGAAAGGTTACAAGAGGATGAGAAAAAAGCAGAATATAAGGGAGAAGTGAAGGAGCGATTGGGTAAATATGGATTGGAGCAGATGGAGGATATGGAAGGTGTGTGCAAGATATTTACAGAAGAAATGTGTGCAGCATGTGAGGTGGTGTGTGAGGTGAAGAGGAGAGGAAAGGGGGTGCAAGGTGGAATGAAGAGGTGAGACAGGCTGTGCCACAAAAGAAGGAAGCATATAATAAGTGGAAGAGAAATTGGGGTGTGGAAGGAGTTGAGAAGAGGAAGAGATGTCACAAAAAGGACTTTGTAGTTACTTGTAGAGAAGTTTTGTAGGATTAGTTATATATATATTGAACTTGTGGACGAGCGGTTGTTATACGTGAGTAACTTTGTAAGTAGATAATCTTCGTTCCCATTTGTCATGCAATGACAGGAGAGGTAAAGATGAGTATGGGACTATTTTTATTTGTCTTGGAAATGTTAACAAAGTCTCACACACGAGTGAAGTATAAAGTAGAGTCCCGCTAGCTACCTCCCTGTCTCTCTCTCTCTCTCTCTCTCTCTCTTCCATGTTGCTAAGCTCGTTCTCCCTACTACCTGCCTGTTCTATGGCCTGTCTCCTTCTGCCTCTGCTTCCTAAATTCTGGTGTAGCAGGGGTCGTGTCACGTGTGTTACACTGTGGTTGGAAAGTTCTAGAAGCCTGTGTGTGAGTATGTGTGTATGTGTGTGTATGGTCACGAGGCGCTGTCGTGCCTATAAAGCATTCCATGAGTTAAGAGTGTGTAAGCATGTTTAGCATTGCTCGATTCTCGCAGACACAATACCTTCTCATCATCTGACTCCCTGCTTCTATCTGTCTCTCTATCTATCTATTTATCTATTTATCTATTATGATTTGTAATTATAATATGGAGTCCTGACATACGCTCGGCCGCGCAGCTGAAGGTCCTCCGACAGCATTTATCATTGACATATGCTAATCTATTAGTACATAATATTGATTATAAAATTGTGGTATAATTGTATGACTTTACATAATATTGCAGTAATATTGTGGTAATACATAACTGTAATATTTTATGAATTGTTACATAATATTGTGGTAATGCATAATTGTGTTGGCCTTATAATTGTAGTTACATTTTGTTAATGCAACTGTTACATAATTGTGTCGGCCTTATAATTGTAGTTAAAGTTACATAAAAGTTACGTCTTGTTAATGCAACTGTTACATAATTGTTACATATTGTTTGTAGTTACATAATTGTAGTTAAAGTTACATAAAAGTTACATCTTGTTAATGGAACTGTTACATAATTGTTACATATTGTTTGTGGTTACATAATTGTAGTTAAAGTTACATAAAAGTTACATCTTGTTAATGCAACTGTTACATAATTGTTACATATTGTTTGTAGTTACATAATTGTAGTTAAAGTTACATAAAAGTTACATCTTGTTAATGCAACTGTTACATAATTGTTACATATTGTTTGTAGTTACATAATTGTAGTTAAAGTTACATAAAAGTAACATCTTGTTAATGCAACTGTTACATAATTGTTACATATTGTTTGTAGTTACATAATTGTAGCAAGTGTAACATAATGCAATCGTTTGTCGTTACATAATTGTTACATATCGTTTGTAGTTACATAATTGTAATAATTGCAGTCCTGACATTAAATCCGGTCATGCTGCGGTCGATGATATGATGTGACATGCCACGTGCTTGTGGAGACAACAATTTGCTTTTTTGTTTATAGTTTATGTGGTATTTTGGCATTTGTAGTAACACTTACACTTATTTGCATTTGTTTGTTATGTGATCTTACTCTTTTTTTTTTTCTTTTTTTCTGTATGTATTGATTTTCTATAGTTTGTTTTTCTTCGTTTGTCTACGCTTTTTCTGTGTTGTTCATGGTTGCATAAATGCTGGCTAATTCCCTTGGGACCCTTTTTTAAGGTTTAGTTTATATTGCACAGATATTACTGAAAATGATATTATATAGTCCCATATTTTGTTATTTTATATAAAAAATATATATACACTATATACAGTATTAACTCTATACACTGACTTGTTCTTCACTTGTACCTATCGTGGGCAATATATGTGTCAGCACTGTGTGGAAATCTTTGTCTTCACGATTGTGTTGAAGATGTTCATTCTTGCTAACGTCATTTGTGTTGGCCATTTTTTTTTTTTTCTGATTTTCCTTGTAACTTAATTTATCTGTTTCCACTAGGTAGCTTTAATTAATAAATGTTTAATACAGTTCTTTTAATCGCTCACTGAGTAACTGTAATGGTATATTTTCTTTATCACTTTGTAGATGTAATAATGTATAGCTGTATGTATGAAACACGTATTTTATGTAGGTATAAATGGTAACACTCATTGGTAGTAAATAACTGCTATAATAAATGAATAAATATATACAGTGTAGAATATTTATTGTTGGTGATTATTTAGTGTTTGAGTTATGCAGATAGTTGAAGTAAGTATGTGTATAAATTTAAGTTGTAACTACACAGCAGGTTTTATATGTTTGTGCAAAATGTGTTGTCTATCACTGTGTATCGTATGAATGAAGTAACTATGTAACTCACTAATTTTTTACCGTGGTGGGAATGGTGTGAGTGGTGTTGCACGTGGTGATAGCGTTGTTCTTCACGGGTTGATTGACGTGTTGTGGGGTGTCAGACACACGGCTTGGCGTCGTTTCAGCACACGTATGGTGACGTCGACTTCCCACACTGGTAGCTGTGGTGAGTAAATGAGTAGCGATGAGTAACTTGAGTGAAGAAGAGTGAGTAAGATGAGTTGTAAATATGGGCTTGGTATTCGCTTCGTTGTCTTCACGTCTTGACTCCTGCGTCAGCAGTGGAGGTTGGGTGGATGTAGCAGAGAGAGGAGGGTGAGGTCTGGTGGTTGTGAGTTGTGAGTCGTATCTCACTCTTCGTTTGTTTGTTTTGTTTTTCTTTCTCGAGGTTTTCTCGTTCCTTTTCTCTTGTGATTTACTCGTTGTGGGATGAAGACTGCTGCTACTTGTAGGAGCGTGTAGAAGATTATACAGACAACTCGTAGAGATGTTATTTGTAGTTGATTGTAGATGGTTGTAGTTCGTTGGTTCACGTAGAAGTTGCAAGATTGTTTGTATCAGTACTTTGTTAAACTACTTGCAAGGCGTCCTGTGACCTCTTCACCTCTACATCAGCATGACGATCGGGGAGACGGAGGGGGCTGGTTGGAGAGAATACTATCAGGAGCTGGTTGTGAGTTGTTGGTTGTGAGAGGTATTTTTTTGTTTTCAATCTTGATATTTTGTAGGAATTCACTGTTGATTCATAGACGAGGGTCGTATACGTTCGCTGCTACCAAATGTCACAAAAAAGGACTTTGTAGTTACTTGTAGAGAAGTTATCTATTAGACTTGTGGACGAGCGGTTGTTATACTTGAGTTATACGTAGAGAGGAAGAGAGAGGTGAAAAGATTAGTAGGAGAGAGTAAGAAGACAGTGGATGAGGACTTTGGGACGAATTTGAGTGTAAAGTGGAGGGAATGTAAGAAAATGTTCTGGAAAGAGGTAAAGAGAGTTAGGCAGGATGGCAATGAAGTTAGTCGGGGAGTGAAAGATAAAAACAGTAGATTACTAATGGAGAAGGGAGAAAAAGTGAGCAGATGGAGAGAACATTTTAATGAATTGTTGAACATAGAGAATGAAACAGTGGCTAGGGAATGGCTGGGAGAAGGAGGGAGGAAGAAATCAGTAGGATGGAAGTTGTAGATGCAATGAAGAAAGTAAAAATGGGGAAAGCCCCAGGAACTGATGGACTGTGTGGTGAAATGCTGAAGCATGTGGGAGAGATAGTTGTAGAATGGAGTGGAAGATGTGCAGGTTGGCCTGGGAGGAAGGTAGAGTCCTGGAGGATTGGAAGTCAGGTGTAACTATTCCCTTGTACAAAGGAAAAGGGGAAAACAAGTGTGTGGTAATCATAGGGACATTTGTCTTCTTAGTGTAATAGGAAAAGTATATGGTAGGATACTTACTGACAGAGTTAGGGAAATAACAGAGGAATTAGTTGGAGAAGAACAGGGAGGCTTTAGGAAGGGAAGAGGCGGTGTAGATCAGATATGCATTCTCAGATCCATAGTGGAAAAGTTTCTAGAGAAGGGAAAGAAGTTGTATGTGGCCTTCATGGATTTGGAAGAAGCATATGACAGGGTAGATAGACAAGGATTGTGGAAAGTATTTAGAATATATGAAGTAGATGGGAAGCTGTTGAATGCTGTGAAGAGTATGTATGAGGGGGCTAAGGCTGCAGTGCGTGTGGAAAGTGAACTGAGTGAATTTTTCTACTTGAAGGTTGGGTTGAAACAGGGGTGCGTCATGTCTCCATGGTTGTTCAGTCCGTAAATGGATGGGGTTATAAAAGAGATACGAGGTAGGGCAGTGGATGTTGGAGTGTCCCTAGTGAGAAAGGGCAGTGTTTGGAAACTCCCTGTACTGTTGTTTGCAGATGATACTGTGCTGGTAAGTGAAGACGAAGGGGAGCTGCAAGGCTTGGTGGATGAGTCTGGGAGAGTGTGTATGAAACGGATTCTAAAGGTGAATGTAGGGAAGAGTAAAGTTAAAGTCTTCGAGAGAAGTGAAGTCAGTGAATATACAGTGAGGTTGGATGAGGAGGAAATGGAAAATGTGAGTACGTTTAAGTACTTGGGTAGTGTGATGAGTTGGATGGAAGTTTGGAGGGTGAAGTGCTTGAAAGGGTACAAGAAAGGTTGCTGATTCCTTGAAAGCAGTGATAAAAAACAGGGAAGTGAGCATGGCAGTGAAAAGTTACTACATGACAGTATTGTGATACCAACTCTAACGTATGGAAGTGAATCTTGGACCTTGTTGGAGGACACAAGTTAAGAGTGAGAGCAGCAGAAATAAGTTGTTTGAGAGGAGCATGTGGAGTCACATGGAGAGACAGACTAACAAATGAGGATGTGAAGGAGCAGTGTGGTGTGGATGTGGATGTGATAGGAAGCGTTAGGAGAAACACACTGAGGTGATTTGGCCATGTGGAGAGGATGACGAGTGAAAGACTGACGAGGAGAGTGTATGTGAGTGAGGTGGAGGGGGAGAGAGGGAGGGGGAGACCAAGGATGAGATGGAGATATGGAGTGGAGAGGTGTATGAGGGAGGGGGGGGTGAGCTGGGAGTAGGGCAGTGAAGTGGCGGGGACAGGGCGACGTGGAGGCGATTTGTTTGTGGCCACCCCATATGGGATTGAGGCGTCTGGCAGTAGATAGATAGATAGCGACTATGGATTTAGTACACTGCTCTGTGTGTGAGTGTGTGTGTGTGTGTGTGTGTGTGTGTGTGTGTGTGTGTGTGTGTGTGTGTGTGTGTGTTCTTTTTCTGCGCAGCCGTGGCTCAGTGGGTTAGAGTGCTCCGCTCTGACTGAAGGGTAGGAGGATTGAATCCACCCAAGAGTCATTGGTAGACATCAGGTAGGGCATCCGATCATAAAATGCTACACGCTCCAGTCCAAAGTCCTCTACCCAGGGGCGCCTTAGCTCTTCGGGGATACCTGGCGTAAAACCAGTGCGCGTCCAAACTGTAGCACCAGTCGAGCAGGGCAGTACTCCCGAGGTGGATGGAAAGCTGATGACAGGGAGTGCTGGAGCTCCCATTTCATCAGCCCTCAGGACTAGTTCCTGACCAACCCCCTTTGCTGAACTTTTTCAGTGTCTCAGTTACACAGAGAGTAGGCCAGCATGCTCTCCAGTACAAATTTCTCTATCTATCTTCACCAAACTACATGCACAGTACACACTACACTTCCTATTCAAAATTCACCAAAATGGCGTCAATTCACCCAGCCTTGGAGTCCCCAGGGGGGGGGACCATAAATGCCCCCGCCATCTGCCCCTCTCCCGGTGACGACTCGAGGTGCCTGGAACCACTGTCTGACTCTCTTCTTCTTCATTTCTGCAACATTCGCAGCCTTTCATCTAACTTTCGCTCTGTTGAGCACCACCTCTCCTCCTCTAAACCTCACCTTCTTTTTCTAACGGAGACTCAGCTGTCTGAGGCAACTGACAGCAAACCCTTTTCTGTATCCTCCTACTTTCTCTATACTCATTTCAAAGCCAAAGGTGGCTGTTGTGTATACATACACAACGACTTATCTTGCTCTCGTGTTCCTGAACTTGATTCTTCTGAATTCTCCACTCTCTGGCTTCGGCTTTCCTGTCATTCTCAGACTAAATATATCTGTGCTGTTTACTTATCCCCTAATTCTACTGACTATCAAAAATTCTTCGACTATCTTACTTCTACGATGGAACACATTCTGTCCATTTCTCCTTTCTCTGAAATCTCCATTCTTGGAGATTTCAATGTTCACCACCACCTTTGGCTCTCCTCTCCTTTCACGGATCCACCTGGTGAACAAGCCTACATCTTTTCTATCCTTAATGACCTAGAGCAGCTTGTACAGCACCCTGCCCGTATCCCTGACCGCCTTGGAGAGAGCTCCAACATACTTGACCTCTTCTTCACAACTAATCCTTCTGCTTACTCTGTTAATCTTTTCTCTCCGTTGGGCTCCTCCGATCACAACCTTATTACCTTAACCTGTCCTATCGCTCCAGTACGGCCTGCGGACCCTCCAGGGAAATGTCGTCTCTGGCATTTTGGAGCCGCGGACTGGGAGGCCCTCAGGCAGTACTTCTTTGATTTTCCCTGGAATGATTATTGCTTCAATGGCCGTGAGCCATCTGAGTGTGCCTTGCGCATTACGGAGGTTATTCTCTCGGGCATGGAAGCATACATTCCTTTCTCATATCCTTTGACTAACGCAAGAAAGCCTTGGTTTAATCACGCTTGTTCTAATGCAGTCCGCAACAAGGAGAAGGCCTACAAAAGGTACCGGAGCCAACCCACCCCTGAATCACATAATCTTTACGTTTCTGCCCGGAATCGTGCTAAGTCTGTTCTTCGCTCTACTAAAAATAATTTCATCCATACTAAATGCTCTCAACTCTCCAACTCGAATTTTTCCCGCTCCTTCTGGCACCTTGCCAAAAATCTTTCTAACAACTTTACCTCATCATCCTTCCCTCCTCTTTTCTACTCTGATGGTTCTGTAGCTATTTCTTCTACTGATAAAGCAGATCTCTTCGCACAGACTTTCTCCTCCAATTCCACCTTAGACGATTCCGGTGCTGTTCCTCCATCACTTCCCCCATCTGACTTCCTCATGGCTGACATTAAAATTTCTTCAGTTGATGTATTTTCTGCCATTACTGGCCTCAGTACTAACAAGGCATATGGGCCTGATGGGGTCCCTCCTGTTGTTCTCAAAAACTGTGCTTCTGTGCTTACACCCTGCCTAGGCAAACTATTTCGCCTTTGTCTGTCAACTTGTACCTTCCCTTCTTGCTGGAAGTTTGCTCTCATTCAGCCAGTCCCAAAGAAGGGTGACCACTCCCAACCGTCCAACTATCGTCCAATTGCTTTAACGTCCTGTATTTCAAAAGTTTTCGAGTCAATTCTTAATAGAAAAATTTTAAGGCATCTTTCCTATCACAACCTTCTTTCCGATCGTCAGTATGGGTTCCGTCAGGGACGCTCCACTGGCGATCTTCTCACCTACCTTTCAGACTCCTGGTCATCCTCCTTTCGGGACTTTGGCGAAAGCTTTGCCATTGCACTTGACATCTCAAAGGCTTTCGATCGAGTCTGGCATAAATCTTTAATTTCCAAACTGCCCTCCTACGGTTTCTATCCTTCTATCTGTGCCTTCATCGCTAGCTTCCTTTCTGGTCGTTCTATAGCTGCTGTCGTAGACGGCCATCGTTCTTCTCCTAGATCTATCAACAGTGGTGTTCCTCAGGGCTCTGTCCTATCACCAACTCTCTTCCTTTTATTCATCAATGATCTTCTAAGCTGTACATCTAACCCTATCCACTCATACGCTGATGACTCCACCCTTCACCTTTCCATTCGGTTCCCACAACGCCCATCTCAACAGTTACTTCAAGAAACAAGGGATGAGGCTATGGCACACCTAATGTCTGACTTGGCTCATATCTCTGACTGGGGTAAAAATAATATGGTTGTCTTTAATGCATCTAAGACTCAGTTCTTACACCTATCAACCCGACAACATCTTCCACAGGTACACCCACTAATGTTTAATAATATTCCGATTAATCCTGCATCATCCTTGAACATGCTTGGGGTTTCATTTACTCGGGACTTATCTTGGAAAGATCATATTACATCTCTTGTAAAATCTGCTTCCAAGAGATTGGGTGTGCTAAGCCGACTCCGCTCTTTCTTTACCCCTGCACAATTGTTGACTCTATACAGGGGTTTTATCCGCCCCTGTGTGGAGTACAACTCTCATGTGTGGGGAGGCTCCCCACATACAGCTCTTCTCAATAAGGTGGAGTCAAAGGCTTTTCGTCTCATTAACTCTCCTCCTCTTACTGACTCCCTTCAACCTCTGTCTCTTCGCCGCACTGTTGCATCTTTATCTCTTTTCTATCGCTACTTTAATGGTCACTGCTCCTCTGAACTGTCTGCTTGCATTCCTCCACCTCTACGACGGGCGCGTAGCACCCGTCTGGCAGCAAACTCTCATCCCTTTTCTGTCCAACTCTCTAATGCAGGAGTTAACCGTTACTCCCAGTCTTTCATTTATGCAACAGGTCAACTCTGGAACTGTCTCCCTCTGTCTGTATTTCCTTCTGCCTATGATCTCCAGTCTTTCAAACGTAGTGTGTCCAGGCATCTCAAAATGATCGGATCTTGAATTTGGCTCTCTATTGTATTTTGTTTTTCTCTTGGAGGGAACTGTTACTGCGGGCTCATGGCCTTTGGTTCCTTCTTCCTCGCATAAAAAAAAAAAAAAAATATGTTGACAACACGGTTGGCAACATGTTTGAGTACATGTATGCATTGGTATTTGGACAGATTTATGCAAACATGTTTCAGTGCAGCTTCGAACACTGGCAGCAGAGCCAATGGGATATGAGTGTCCATACCAGGCAACTGGGAATTCATCAAGATGTTGCCAACATGATCTGGAAACTGCTGTTCCTAACATGTTTGCAGCGTGCTCGTTATTGTGTTGCATACATATTGACAGCACTTGCTTGAGCATACGTGTGGACGACGCTATATATGACCAAGTACAGTACACCACCGATCGATGCAGTTCATTATTTCTAAGTAGAAATGCATGTAACTCAAGTGAATTATACACTTATCAAAGGTGGCATCAACTCAAAATAGAGCAAAATTCATCACATAGAACAAAACTTGGTATAGTCAACTTATTACTCGTTTCATGGTCACAGTATCTCAGTTCAGCTACACCAGACAACGTTGGACAGTTTTATTGACGTAGGTGTGTTGTAAATCATCATATACTTGATACCATCACATTAACCCTCTCGCTGTCGGAATAGCAATGGTATGTTATTGCAGTTCACGCCAGTCTGTTTTATATAGGATATAGTGAGTCGTAGGAACCAAAGAGTATTAACTGCCAATCAGAATGTTATGGAGCACATTCCCACCAAAATGATATATTAAAGATTACCGACACTCGCAAGATAATGCAAGATGGTCTCCATACAGGTATAATACACTGATATACTTCTGTGCAAATTGCCAAGATGATCAATGAACATTCAAAAGCATTTTGTGCTTATATAGTCTGACGCTTGACCTGATAAATCCCTTAAGGACGAAATGTACATATTTAAAAAATGGCAGTAAAGAGGAAATAGCCAAAGGAACGACTGTGCCAGGCCTGAAGCAAAGTGGTGGAGAAATTGAAAAAACAAAAAAATGTCCCCAAGTTGAAAAAAAAAAATTAAATGATAGAAAGTAACTGAGGGAATACAGTAGATATCCAAAATTTGGTGAGGAGACCTAATTATACAAGCAGTTATATTACAAACCCTGTCATTTAATATCCTGCTAGGTAGAATAACTCCTTCGACATGGTCGCACCATTAACTTCCTATTTTTCTTAGCTCAGACAAACATTATGGCAGACAGAGGGTGAAAAACTAAAGCACAGAAGCTCATTATCACCAGATGTCTCATACTATGTTAATGCTGAAGAAAATTGTCTGGGATAGAGGGGGGTGGAGAGGGTTGGACTACCCCCCCCCAACCTTCCTAAAGTGTACCTTCTCACGGTCTTCTTTTTTTTTTTTTTTTTTTTTTTTAATCTGTGCAAAAAGTCACTCTCCGTTGTTAAGTTTTGTGCTGCCTCTCAACGTCGCCTAAGCGTACACCCAAACCCCACAGGAAACATGCAACAGACCTTTGACCAGCCGGATGCTTTGCAACTCCAGATTCAGCAGAAAAGACTCCTCTCTCCCTTCGAAAAGCCTGGCTACCGGCCTGGTTATCGAAAAGGATTCAGATATAAAGTGCCTCAAACGCGATGCATCGCTTAGCTTTATCTCAGCTTTTATCAATGTTGTGTCTGGCGTGTGTCACAGAAACATAAGTTTAATTGTGATTGTACAAAAATTTTTAGTATAAGTTACGACACTCGACTTGAGGCAAAGGGGACGCAGAGGCGCTCTGACGTTAGGAAGAAGAAAATGAAGAAAAAGAAAATACAGTAATGAGAAGAAGAAGAAGAAGAAGAAGTAGAAGGAAATAATAGTAATAATATACTAATACTAATACTAATGATATGAAGAAGAAGAAGAGGAAAAAGAAAAAATTATAAGATAATAAGAAGAGGAAGAAGAAAATAAGTAGTGGAAGATAATGATTAGGAGGGAGAAGCAGGAAGAGACGGTGATGGAAGCGACGGAGATGAGAGGAAGTGACGACGATGGCTGGCAAAATGGAGAAAAAATGATGGTAAAAGAGTGCTGGATAGGTGGTTAGGGGTGAGCACGCACACACACACACACACACACACACACACACACACACACACACACACACACACAGAAAGAGTTAGGGGACGAAGAGCAGAGTGAGGGATCAAAGGACAGAAGGGAAAGGGAAAATAAGAAAAAGAGAAAGACATAAAGTTAAGGGGAAAAAGGAGAGAGGAATGATGTAAAAAATAAAGGTAGGAAACTGTATGAAAGTCCAGGATCAGGTAAATTTAGAATGAGAGAGAGAGAGAGAAAGAGAGAGAGAGAGAGAGAGAGAGAGAGAGAGAGAAAGGGTGGGGGGGGAATGAAACAGACACAACAAAACAATTGCATTTAATGAAACTTCTCTCCACAAAATCATCACTGGCCTTAAAACAACATTCGTCCTCTTTGTTATCATTCAGTCCTCTGTTGACTCTCCCTCATTCTACAACTTTTTTTTTGTTTCTGTATAACACGTGTCCAGAGCGTAGCCTCACTAGCCAAGTGGCTGTCTTAGATTTTTTTGTTTTTCCTGTTCCATCCTCTATGTGTATTCCTTTCCATTGTTATGGGTATATTTTCGTAGATTTTATCTGTCAAATATAGAATGCTGAAACGGTTCTTCCTTTATTTCTCGTAATCACCAAACCATGTTATTCAGCATGGGGAAATCCCTCATACTGACCGGATAAAAGAGTAAAGTTTCTAACATTTTGTTTACGAGAGGTTTTCCCTTTAGTTGAATAAAACAGTAAAGTTCCTAACATTATATTTACGTGAAGTCTCCTTTTAGTTGAATAACATAATCAGGTATTAAAGTCAGCTAACAGCAACCTTTAGCATTCAAACTGTTAAGTTTGCCTCTACAGTAATGAATTTTTATGTAATAACCCACCATTGTCCCTACAACTCTAAAGCAAAATTTTCCATAATTCTAATAAAGAAATATTAGATCTAGTCTGCAGTGGGTTATGATTTTCAACGTAACCTAAACCATTCGCTCTCTGCCTGCCGAAAACAGGCATAAATAGCCCACAGAAAGATCCAGGATTCGGTACCGACATACCACTGTCAAAAATGAGATCTCATCACAAGCTCTGTACACTTCAGTTTTATTCATTTATTTATTTAGTTATTTATTTATCTATTAATCTATCTATTTATATTTGAGGGCCTGCAGCTATTTAGGGATGTCAGTCCCTTCTTACTCCTATTAGCCAGAGACATGGAACTCAGCCCTGATACACACAGATACACATGGCCCAAAAGCAGAAACTACGGAGCACTCCGACACTGGCAAGTCGGGTGCAAATGCTGCAAAGTGTGGTTGCTTATCGGCTGCTGAGATTTGTCCTCATATAAACACCACATTAACAAAGATGGGAAGCAATGCATTTGATGAACAATGCGTCTTCAAACACAAATTGTAATTGAATACTGTTCTTATATACATTAATTTGACAGTATTGCAGTACAGTATCTAAATTTAAAATTAGTTATGTGTTTTGTAACCCCAAAAAAGGAAATTCAAATATACCTCTCATAAGCATACAGTGAGAACGCAGAGTGAAACACTTTCGCCGTGAATTGGACTAGTGGCCGAACATGTGATCTTGTCCCGCGAACTTAACCTTCAACTTCGTTCTCAAGACATAACTGCTTTCATCTTGTCTGATCAGTATCTCTTTAACCAGGCTTCGTCCAAATCAAATAAAAACTGCGTGAATTGACCCTGTCCTGTGACCTTGATCTTTGAGGTCTTGATCGTAAAATGAGTTTTCATCTAGAACAAACCTTCAGTCTTTTTACTAAGTCTGGTTCAGTTCCAATCAGACTTATTTGTTTTAAGGTCAAACATTCTGACCTTGCCTGTGACCTTTACATATGACTTATTGTTCACAAAACTGAATCCCATCATCGAGGCATTACACCTTAGCCCACTGACCACGTTGGGCCTAATTTAGATTTTTTAAAATCTTAACATTGTTACTGCCAAATGACTTCCACCTTTAATATGTTCCTCACAGTAACAGTAAGGCACTCTCCTGACTGACCCTGACCCTGTCCAACAAATCTGGTCAAGATCGGTTTTGAAACACTTTACTTGTTTACTTATTTTGTTCACACATAAAGCACTGTTTGAACTTTAACCTTGACTTGTGACTGATTATTTTCATAATCAAATCCTATCACCCATCATACCCTAAACCCCTCCACAAACATTGCTCTAAATCAGGGGTTCTAAACCAGTGGGTAAATACCCCCAAAGGAGTAATACGGCCATTCCATAGGAGTACTAGACATCTTTGTTAAAAATATGTATCGAAAAAAAAATATATATGGTATTTTCATGTAGACTGTACAGCAAATAAACGAAAATCAAACAGAGCTGTTAGACGTGTAATATCCATCATAAAAGGTTGTGACTTTGCAAACAATACTTCATATTCATTGCAAACAAGATAGCATCCAGAGTTACTCAAGTTTATTTGGAGATATCCCGGTACCTTTGCGATTGTAGTCCTGTCAGTTCATCACAATAACAAGAGCCTGGGTATATGACAATCAAGTTTACCGTTTATCAGAAATGGACGGGAACTTTCAGAAAGGAAGGAGGCACCAATACTTGATATGGTAAATAACCCCTTGTTGTTTATCATGGTACTTGAAGTCCTCTCACGTGACTTCAGAAATGAACTCCCTTGTGAGATGTTGTATGCTGATGATTTGGTGTTGATTGCAGAGAATGAATGGGAGGCGGAGGAAAGATCTAGGAAGTAGGCTTAAGAGTAAATGCAGGTAAAACAAAAGTGGTGATATCTAGGATTGGTGACGGTACTGTCAAAGATGAGGGAGAGTGGCCATGTGCATTTTGCCACAAGGGCATGGGATGTAATTCCATCTTGTGCAATGTTTGTGGTAAGTGGGTGCATAATAGATGTTGTGGTAATAGAGGTAGACTGCGAGATAATGCTAATTTTATGTGTGTGGCGTGTCGGGGAGAGCAGATGGAGATTGTCAGGCGTGAACAGATTGAACTTGCTGGTGAGTCTCCTGAGTGTGTGGATGAGTTTTTATCAGGGCCGTATTACCATGTATAGGCAAAATGGGCAACTGCCTACCAGGCCACGGCCTGTCACAGGCCATCCAGACATCCAGAGGGGAATAAATGTACACTTTGGGCATCCAAATAAGGTCCATCACCTATCAGGCCATCAAAAAAGGGCATTATAAGTCATGCCAAAAATTCACTGGGAATAATGGAAAAAGATCTATATGTTGCAGGCCAACCATTTGTGTTGCCTACCAGGCCACAGCAGGGTTAATCCGGCCCTGCATGTTATGTGCTGGAAGTGGGGCTGGAGCTAGCTCTGTCGCTAGAGTGAGAAGTGGTTGGAAGAAGTTCAGGGAGCTGTTGCCTCTCCTGACACTGAGAGGGCTCTCCCTATGTGGTAAGGGATCTTTGTATGCAGCATGTATTAGGAGTGTAATACTGTATAATAGTGAGACCTGGGCAGTAAAGGAAGAGGATATTCACAGGCTCAAACGTACAGAAATGACCATGATTAGGTGGATGTGCAGTGCATCCCTGTGTGCAAGGCCTGGGCGGGCTGAGTTTATGATAGAAGAGTTCAGAGGTAGGGTGGGACTGGAGTGTATTGGTGTTGTGATAAGGAGAGGTAGATTGAGGTGGTCCGGGCATGTGGATAGGACTGGGGGATAATAATTGGAAGCAGAAAGTGAGAGGTGTTAATATTGGGGGTGGGGTTGCGAGGAGCAGACCAAAAAAGACGTGGGACAAGGACTTTAAGTGTGACCTCAGAGTTCAGGGACTGAACAGAGAGGCTGCCATAGATTGCACAACAACACCCCACACCTAATCACACACAAGGCGGTGGCTGAATCGGTAGAGAGGCGGCCTGCAGTTCTAATGGACCCAGGATCGAATCCCGGCTGGGGCAAGGAACAGTTTAAGGATTTGAATTTCCTATAAGCAGACTTTCCTGATCTACCAGACAACCCGCCAACATGTCGTAAAATAACCCCCGCTAATACCAGTACACCAGTCCTGTATGAGACAGCCCTAGCATGTATTCAATATGGATGGTGGGAGTTAGCGCCGAAGTGGTGACACGTGGAGGTGTAGGAAGACTACTGGGCCTTGGGACAGGCCACTGCCCCAGAGAAATGGGCCCTGAAGCCCTTGCCTAGAGTCGGACACGTAAAACAAAAAAAATAGTTCGGTGGAGATTTGTCTTCTGAGAACCGGAATCTGCTGTTTTGCACCAGGGTGCGGTGGTTGTCCAAATAAAATATGTTGCAAAGGTTCTGGAACTACATGATGAACTTGATACCTTTCTTGAAGCCCAAAGAAGGATCTTTCATCATGAGAACACCAGGCTTCAAAGTACATCTAGCTTACTGTACTTAGCCGACATATTTGATGCACTGAACCATTTCAAGAGCTACATCCCAGGCAATAACACACAGACAGCACTGAAATGTCTGTTACAGAGGACACATTCAGATGAGACGTGGACGAAGTTCCCAAAGAAATTCGAGAAGAGTTTTTGGAGCCAATTAATGATTCAGCTATGAAATCTGACTCTCCCAAGCTAGTACTCTCTAAATTCTGAGTCATAAAGCTCCCTATGTACCCTGTCACGGGTTTTTTAAAATAAATGCTTATATTAAATGATAATGTTCAATAATACTGAACAGCAGGAACAAGAATTGTCTTGCTAAATCAAGCAATGATTACTTTACGCTGGCTTGCTTCGCACGATTCTCTAAGAATGAGAATTTATAAACTTTCTCAACAGTACACAGCAAAAACTAATTACTCAATTGCTGTTTATTAGTACTGTTAGCCTCTGGAGAAAGTTACTTCACCCCTGACAATAAATAACTAATACTATTAATAATATCAGGTTCTTGCTGATGCGTAACTCCTAGAAGGCACAACGGATTTTAAGTTTAATACAACAAGACTGGCCTAAGTACCAGTTATGAAGAGCAAAACGTTTATGCAAGCTAGGAGCTATAAGGGAAATAAGCTTAACTGTGAAGAAATGAAACACGAGTTTACATTACATTAAGCTCAAGAAAAAGAACTGTTAAATTTATTGATTACAAAGAAATAAATTTAACGTTACATTTCAAGTGAATTCAAATAAAGAGATTGTATTCACTCACTCACTCAAAAGCTAAATTCTTATGCCTAGGAAAAGCACCTTAACTAAATTCTTAAGTCTAGGAAAACGAAAAGGAAATACTGGTCAATGAATGTAGTGTATCACTAACGAAGGGTGGGAGCCTGGAGAACTGTAGTCTAGTGGAGTCTGGGTGCTAGCTGACCTCTCACTCTCTCACTGCTGGACCACAGAACCTCACTCCGTCACGACAGACACTTGACTGACTAACTCGTGGGAAAGAAAGGAGCGCTATGGCCGCATTTTTTTAACGGCTAGAGTGAGCGAAACGCGCCCAAAACAAATCGCTCAGCGGAAGCGCTAATGTCTCACACAAAGACGATCACTTATGACAATGAAAAATTGATTTGAAAAGACTCCCAACCGAATGAGCGGTTAACTGAACGATAAACTGGGATTCCACTTGAGTTCGTGGTTTCCCACAAAAGCCAATGTCACTAGCCGACTCGTGACATTACGCCCCATGAAAATTAAATCTTTTTTTCTTCAGAAAAAAAATTTCAATATACATACATATAAATCCTAACTCATTCACACAAGATTCACACTTTGGTGTGTGTGCTATCCTGTGACAGGAGAAAATCACTATCGCCAATGAGCATAAAAACCTCGTATTTACGTTAATAGAGGCAAGCTTGAGGGAAAAAACTCCGTGACGATGGTGAAAATCCTGTACTCAGGTCGAACTGAGCGAAAGTTCGCTACATTTACACTGACAACTAATTGTTGTGTAGCGTGGTGTATGTAATGCACGGTGTAGGTGTGACAGTTGTAGTGTAACTGTACCGTGTAAAATGACACAGTAATATTAATAATATGGCGACGACGAAGGCAGAGGAGAAGAGACGGCAGTGTGCGGCAGACGATCAGCTGGCCCGCACAGCAAAACTGCTACACCCATCGCTGTACCTGCAAAATCAATTAAGGTGGAGCATCAAAAGTGTCAATGAGACAAAAATTCTTATTACATTACAACTGCTCTCTCTGCCTAGCAATCAGTACATGCTATGAAAGGTACGATCTAGCTGAAAAATACGAGTGACAGCCTAAGCTTCGTACATTCGAGGTCGCCATTAATTTATTAGGTAGATTATTAACCAGGAAACGTAGTCCCTGGACACCGTTGTCTCGAGGACTTGTGTAGTTTACTGGTTAAACTTAACTCTACACTTACGATTAGTGTCGGCAAGTTGAGAATCCTTATGCAAACTCGGGCTCGTGTGTCTGCTGACACAGCCTCGAACTGCACACGGGTCCTCAACCTGTGCCTTAACCTAGTGCCTATATTAATATCGAGGAGCTGAGAATCCCTGTGCAAACTCAGGCTCGTGTGTCCGCAGACACAGCCTCGAGTCTCCTCTGCGGGGTTCTCTCTCGAACTTCCCCTTAACCTACAGTACTTATATTAATATTGGGAAGCTGAGAATCGTGCAAACTCGGGCTCGTGTGTCCACAGACACAGCCTCGAGTCACCTCTGCGGGGTTCTCTCTTGAACTTCCCCCTTAACCTACAGTACATAATATATATGTACAGGCCCTGGACATACTGCGTCCTGTGGGACCAACAAGTGAGATGTCAAGCCTACACTTTTAACTGGGAACCAGGCTGGTCCTTGGATTACTCAAATCTCTGAGGCCGCCTATCTTACGGAACCCAGCATACAACAGTTGCTAGTTAGTAAGCAGTTAGTAGGTGAGACATCAGGTCTACACCCACATTACCACTGTCTCTCAACTGACTCAGATATTACAGATGTGGTTAGTAATGGCACAGGAAGGACATGTCCCTGATTGGTGTTACATGGACACACATTGCAGGAACGCACAAAACTATCTATGTCTCGTCCCATCCCTGGCCAGAAAAGGTCAGCTCAGATACGGCCCTGGGTCTTCCTTTTGCCCAGGTGACCTCCTGAGGCTGAACAATGACCCCATTCTAACACTGCTTGGCGGTACTTGGCGGGAACGACAAACTGCAGTCGAACCTCGCCCTCGGGTGTTCGTGACTCACGGTAGAGCCGTCCTTGTTTGTGAAGGAACTTGGCTCGACCTCCCCGTGAATACTTTATCACTCTACCCTTTTGTTTGTTCCACATGGCAGCAAGTGTCGGGTCAGAATGTTGTTCTTGAACAACAAGTTGGCTACACATCAGATCTTGTGGCGATTCAATGGTCACTGGGTTGACACAGTCTGGAGCCTCAGCCATGGCTCGTGTTACTGTAGCCGAAGTCTGAGTAGCGTCATCTTCGGTGCAACCATCCTTGACACCAGATATGTTACCTATAATGAGGTCAAATAAGGGTTCTGGCATGACGACTGCGAGTGTAGTACCAGTATAAAATGGAGATGCCACCTGGATACATGCCTCAGAGAACAATCTCACTGATCCATCAATAAGGTTTGCATGGATCTGTCGACCTGTGTACTGCTCAGGCCGAACTAGAATGCTTGACAGAGGAACCTGAGGATTACCTTCACAGGAATGTCTCCCACAAACCCTGGCTGAACAAAGAAGGTACTGTCACCTGTGGGAGGGCCTGTGGAGGAAGCAGCTAGCCACTCATGAGGCTGCTGAATAATTGATGCGGCAAACATGGTGCCTTGAGAATTAGAAACTTGAGGGGTCGTACTCACTGTCTGTGGAGATGGAACATTGGCCATCTGTGGAGGGGTGTTCACTGTCGCTGTGGGACTAATGAACTGTGGATGAGTACCCATACTGGTAGGGACGTGGCCACCGTGCTGCTGCTGAGGAATGAAGGCTGCGTTCGCTTCCTGCCTCTTTTGAGCTGGTGGTGAAAAAGTTTGTCCCGACGGTCGGTTGCGTGGCTGATACTGCTGCTGGTTAGGGTACTTGTTGTACCTCTTCCACTCAGGTTTCTGAGTGTTTTGCCCCTGGTCCTTCCACTGCAGTTTTGGACCTTGGCCATTATTCTGAAAATGGCCTTTTTGCTGGGGTTCAGTCTGAGACGGCTTCCCAGACTTATGAGCTTTTCTGTCCAAGATATGCTGCTTGCGAGTTTGATACCCGTATGCAGTATAATATGCGTCAACCTTTTCTGCCATTTGGCTGGCATCTTTCACCTGGCAGATCTTAAGCTGTGCTATGAGCTCAGCAGGCCACGACCTCTCTAGCTGTGTACGCAGCATAAGGCAATTATCCCCTCACGCGTGGAAGGAGTTTCATCTTTCTCCATCCACTCATTTAAGTAAGCAGTGAGACGGTCGAGGAACTGAACAGCTGTCTCAATGTCTTGGAGACGAGCTCGCATGAACTGAACTTTGGCGTCGTCTACTGTGAGACCATACGCCTTAATGAGTGCGGCTTTCATCATCTCGTACGTGAGATTGTCTCCACGAATTCTGTGGAGAATATCGAGGGCAGGGCCCTCAAATAAACTAAGAAATTGGAGCCGCTTAGCTGCCTCATCCAGTTGATACATGTCTGCCATGTCTCAAAACGAGCTATGTACGGCTCGATTCGCTCGCCTTCCTTGTATGAAGGAAGCTTGATGCGTGGGGTCGCCAGGACATGTGCAGGGAGAACGCTCGTGGAGCTTGGATCAACTGCACCAGATGTGCCTGAAGCCAAGGAATCTCGCTTGAGCTTGAGAATTTCATATTCGTGTTTTTCGCGTGCTTCTCGCTCGGCACGTTCGTGTTCTCGTTCTCTCTCTCGTTCCTCACGCTGTTCTTGCTCGTGTTCTAAGTCGAGTTCGCGCTGTATTCGCTCATGTTCTAAGTCGAGTTCGCGCTGTTTCGCTCGTGTTCGCGCTGTTCTCGCTCGTATTCGCGCTCCTTTTTGCGTTCCTCACGCTGTTCTCGCTCGTGTTCGCGTTGGATTCTATGCTCTTCACGAGCATCTTTCTCACGTTCTTGCTCGTAATTAAACCGTGAGAGAACGTAACTCTGAATTTTCTCTGGGTCTGTGAGGCCCATAGCTTTAGCTTCCTGTACATAGACACTGGCTGCCATGATGCTAGCTCAATCTAAATAACTAGCGACTCAGTACTGATTGCTGCTTCGCAAATGAATGCTAATAAACACAAGTAAAGAATACAGACACAAGCTAGTGGTGACCAGTCTTATCTAGTTAACTGGAAAATATAATAAAGCAAAAATGCAAATGACTGGGAAGACTCAATAATTAACGCAATGGGTACGGCGGCTACCCAGGAGCGAATAAAATCGTCTGGCGTTACCAAGAATAAAGAACTAAATAGAGTTAAGTACTCTGTGGATTAATAAAGCAAAAATTCACTTGCTAAATTAACGGTAACCACCAGTAAACTTGTGCTTTTAAACTTTAATGATAAATACCTAAATATGAGTGAGTGAGTATTATCTCGTGAATAGCTTTAGAGCTAGGAGTTAATATCCTGGAATGAGGTCGCCAATTGTCACGGGGTTTTTAAAATAAATGTTTATATTAAATGATAATGTTCAATAATACTGAACAGCAGGAACAAGAATTGTCTTGCTAAATCAAGCAATGAATACGCTGGCTTGCTTCGCACGATTCTCTAAGAACGAGAATTTATAAACTTTCTCAGCAGTACACAGCAAAAACTAATTACTCAATTGCTGTTTATTAGGACTGTTAGCCTCTGGAGAAAGTTATTTCACCCCTGACAATAAATAACTAATACTATTAATAATATCAGGTTCTTGATGATGCATAACTCCTTGAAGGCACAACGGATTTTAAGTTTAATACAACAAGACTGGCCTAAGTACCAGTTATGAATAGCAAAACGTTTATGCAAGCTAGGAGCTATAAGGGAAATAAGCTTAATTGTGGAGAAATGAAACACGAGTTTACATTACATGAAGCTCAAGAAAAAGAACTGTTAAATTTATTGTTTTGACTATTGTTCTAAAACTGATGGATTTTTCCTTGGCTGAGATTCGCCATTTCCATCAGGTTTGGTTAATGTCGGATGAAAACGTTTTGAGTTATACGGTTATCTTACAAAATAACTGATAGACAGATACCCCAAAACACCCAGGCCAAGTAAAGCATTACACCATACATCCTTCCAGCAGGCGAAGGTATATTTATGAAAACACTGTGTGGCAATTCATGGGATATTGTACATGGTCAATGAGCGTGTGAGACTGTGTGACACCATACCAACACCCACACGTTCGGTTCCTGTTTGGATGGTATGGCATTTTTGCTGGTAACGATGTAAGGACAGATTGATCAGTGTCTCAGTCTTTGTGCTGATTGAAATTACAGAAGGATGTAACAGTGTGTTAAGTTATTAGGCCTATTATATTATCACCCAGTACAATCACGCATATGGCCAGGAATGGCCCATGGACTTTGTGATGGGGGGGGGGTGCAATCACAGTGTTGACCAACTAACTCTTTGTTGGTCTCATATTTGACCGACTAATGAGGATTATGTATGTGAATAAAAGTGTACTAATTGTATTTTTGGACAATAATCCGTATTTACTAAAAATTAAAGGACA
This sequence comes from Coenobita brevimanus, assembly GCF_032717465.1. Taxonomy (NCBI): domain Eukaryota; kingdom Metazoa; phylum Arthropoda; class Malacostraca; order Decapoda; family Coenobitidae; genus Coenobita; species Coenobita brevimanus. The sequence goes on along the minus strand of NC_136957.1, from coordinate 11,630,456 downwards.
CTAAAATGTCACAAAAGTGGAACTTTTAATTTCTTTTGCCAGTGATTTTGGGACAGATGTTTCAACCCTTCATCTACTCATTTTTAGTACTATTATGTACATTTTTCTTATATAATGCTTAATTTCTATTAGTATTGCACAAAAGGGATGTCTGTTGAGCAAGGAAGAGTGGCTGTGCGTGACAGAAATAAATGGAGAGAAATTGTGAATGAATAAGTGATGACGCAGCCCTGAGGGGATATTCTCCCGCATTTGGTCTGATCAGCTAGTCAGGTCAGGTGCGGGTAAGGGGATGGGTCTGTTATGATGTGGCAGGGGTAAACCAGTTCTGCTGTCGGGCCCTGCTGCGGATGTCACTGATTGCATTGCCCAGTTGACCCTTGTGCGGTGTGGTGCGGTGAGGATCTGTCCGTTCTCCCCTTTGGGGCTAAGATGCAAATGAATGTGTTTGAATGGATGAGTAAATGGAGAGTGAGTCGTCCTGTCTCGGCTACCTCCCTTTCCTTGGGGGAAGCAGCCTAGGTATATAGATAGATAGATAGATTGCACAAAAGTGTCAAAACTGATACATTTCTTACATTCACAAACACACACAAAATTATTCCCTGAATTTATCGTAAAATAAACCAGCTATACAGTTAAAGTCAAGGAAAACTTAAGTGACCTTCAGTTAACTGAGGGATAAGCAAAATTTGTCTCTGATAAAATCAGTTAATGGAAATCAGTTAAACAACCAATTAACTGCCTAACGCCTTAATCCCGTAAGGGGTGGCCATCACATTCCTGAGTAAGTTGTTTTATGGGGAGGGGCACTACTCCTCTGCCAACCCACATGGGCTGTCTATATTTTATCACCCAGCATATTAAACGATTCACTTGGGCTTAAACGATTCACTTGTTGTGAGTAAACGATGGAAGAAGAACATAAGAGAGTATGGATCAGTTGGGTCACGGATTGTGTGGGTAAGATTGAAAATTGGAATACAAATGTGGGCGATTGTGTGCATGTATGCGTCAATGCAAGATCGTGCAAGCAGAGTGAGAGAAGAGTTCTGGCCAAATGTGGAAGTGTGCATGGAAAAGTTTGGAAGGATTGAGAGAGTGTTTTTGATTGGTGATATGAATTGTAAAGTAGGGAATGTGAAGGTGGATGGAATAGTTGGTGAGTGGGGTGTGCCTGCTGAGAAAGATGAGAATGGCAGTGCGTTAGTGGACATCTGTGCCCGGAGGGCGTTGGTGATAGCCAATACCCTCTTCAGGCACAAAATGATCCACAGGTATACATGGCAAGTGATGACAAGGGTGGGTGTTGAACTGAATGAAAGGAAGGCAATGATAGATTATGTGTGTGTAATGGATGCAAGAGCTTATAGAGGTTGGAGGAGTGGACCTTCGGACCACTACTTGGTGGTGGGCAGAATCAATATCCAAGTAAGATGGAGAAATAGACGAAGGGAAGGACGGGAAGAAGGAGTAGTTGCAAGGAGAGTGTAAAGGTTACAAGAGGATGAGAAAAAGGCAGAATATAAGAGAGAAGTGGAGGAACGATTGGGTAAATATGAATTGGAGCAGATGGGGGAGATGGAAGGTGTGTGCAGGATATTCACAGAAGAAATATGTGCAGCATGTGTTGTGTGTGGGGTGAAGAGGAGACGAAGGTGGGGTGCAAGGAACAGCATGGTGGAATGAAGAGGTGAGACAGGCTGTGGCACAAAAGATGAAAGCAAGCAATGAATGGATGAGAAATAGGGGCGTGGAAGAAGTTGAGAGGTGGAAGATAGAGTTATATGTAGAAAGGAAGAGAGAGGTGAAAAGATTAGTAAGAGAGAGTAAGAAGAGAGTGGATGAGGAATTTGGAAGGAATTTGAGTGTAAAGTGGAGTAAATGTAAGAAAATGTTCTGGAAAGAGGTGAAGAGATTAAGACAGGGTGGCAGTGAAGTTAGCAGGGGAGTGTAAGATAAAAATGGTAGATTACTAGTGGAGAAGGGAGAAAAAGCGAGCAGATGGAAAGAACACTCTAAGGAATTGTTGAACATAGAGGATGGAAGTAATGCGAGTATAAGTGGCTGGGGAATGGCTGGGAGAAGGAGGGAGGTGAGAAGACAGGAAGAAACCAGTAGGATAGAAGTTGTGGAAGCAATGAAGAAAGTTAAATTGGGGAAAGTCCCGGGAACTGATGGAGTGTGTGGTGAAATGATGATGCATGGGGGAGAGATAGTAGTAGAATGGATGTGGAAGATGTGCAGATTGGCCTGGGAGGAAGGTAGAGTCCCGGAGGATTGGAAGTCAGGTATAATTATTCCCTTGTACAAAGGAAAAAGGGAAAAAGAAGTGTGTAGTAATCATAGGGGCATATGTCTTCTTAGTGTAATAGAAAAGTGTATGGTAGGATACTTATTGACAGAGTTAGGGAAAGAACAGAGGAATTAGTTGGAGAAGAACAGGGGGGCTTTAGGAAAGGAAGAGGTTGTGTAGATCAGATATTCCTTCCCAGATCCATAGTGGAAAAGTTTCTAGAGAAGGGAAAGAAGTGGTATGTGGCTTTCATGGATTTGGAGAAAGCATATGACAGCGTGGATAGACAAGGATTGTGGAAAGTTTTAAGAATATATGGAGTAGATGGGAAGTTGTTGAATGCTGTGAAGAGTATGTGTGATGGTGCTAAGGCTGCAATGCGTGTGGATGGTGAACTGAGTGAATTTTTCTCTTTGAATGTTGGGTTGAAACAGGGATGTGTCATATCTCCTTCGTTGTTCAATTTGTACATGGATGGGGTAATAAAAGAGGTACAAGGAAGGGCAGTGGATGTTGGAATGGCCCTGGTGAGAGAGGGTAGTGTTTGGAAACTCCCTGGAATGTTGTTTGCTGATGATACTGTGTTGTTGAGTGAAAAGGAAGGGGAGTTGCAAGGCTTGGTGGATGAGTTTGGGAGAGTGTGTAAGAAAAGGATTCTAAAGGTGAATGTAGGGAAGAGTAGAGTGATGGTCTTTGAGAGAGGTGAAGTCAGTGAATGTACAGTGAGGTTGGATGGTGAGGAAATGGAAAATGTGAGTACATTTAAGTACTTGGGTAGTGTGATGAGTAAGGATGGAAGTTTGGAGGGTGAAGTGCTTGAAAGGGTGAAACAAGGAAGAAAGGTTGCTGGTTCCTTGAAAGCAGTGATAAGAAACAGGGAAGTGAGCATGGAAGTGAAAAAGTTACTACATGACAGTATTGTGATACCAACTCTAACGTATGGAAATGAAGCTTGGACGTTGTTGGAAGGACACAAGTCAAGAGTGAGTGCAGTGGAAATAAGATATTTAAGAGGAGCCTGTGGAGTCACATGGAGAGACAGGCTGACAAATGAGGATATAAAGGAGCGTTGTGGTGTGGATGTGGATGTGATAGGAAGCGTTAGGAGGAACACACTGAGGTGATTTGGCCATGTGGAGAGGATGGAGGGTGAGAGACTGACGAGGAGAGTGTATGTGAGTGAGGTGGAGGGGGGAGATGGAGGGGGAGGCCGAGGATGAGATGGAGGGATGGGGTGGAGGGGGGAGAGGGAGGGGGAGGCCGAGGATGAGATGGAGGGATGGGGTGGAGAGGTGTATGAGAGAGGGGGTTGTGAGTTGGGAGCAGGGCAGTGAAATGGCGGAGGACAAGGCGACGTGGAGGCTATTTGCTTTTGGCCACCCCGTACAGGATTGAGGCGTCTGGCAATAGATGGATAGATAGACTTGGTCTTAAAGACTTGCATGGCAAAGCCTTCAGTAGGACAGTCATTATTAATGAGGTTCCAAGTCGCCCCTCTCTGGCTAACGCTAGTTACCCTATAGCGGTTCTCACCAGTGCAGTTGGAGAGGCCAATTATGACCCTCATCCAGGAGCGGCGGCTACCGTACAGGGCAAGCCACCGCAATGTGTGTTCAACTTATTGATGCATCTGAAAATATGTATAACATACCAACTCAGTGTTCACTGTGGTCTTGTGTTTGTGACCATCAAAAAGTGACCCTTTTGTCAGTCATTTAACTATCACAAGGCAGTCTGGACATGTCACTGGAGGATTAGCTGACGCCATTGAGCTGAATCCCTTCATTTCGATCTATCAGTTCCACCTGTTTAGAGTCTTAACTATTTCACGTACTACTGAACTCACTCGTCAAAGTTCTTTTAAATTTTCCCTCACAGTACTTGTTAGCTATCGGTCTTGTGGTCATATTTAGCCCTAGATGGAGTTTATCACCTGCTTTAGGCTGCATTGTCAAGCAACCAGACTCTACAGAAAAGCCTTTTCTGCCTACCAAGGTGTCCCTCATGGGTGAGTCGCCATGCAGGTCTATCACCATCCTTGGGTAATGAGCCGCTTTCAAACGAGACTAAGGTGAGAATGGTCAACGTGCTGGATCCTCTGACAATATGGATTGTTTTTATTGTTTTCTGCTGTCTGAGATAAAGTACTATCATTAATATTTGTTGCAAAGGAAACTTGCTTCCTTTTTTGACCAACTATGTGAACATTTGACCAACTCTGAGCCAAACATGGGGGGGGGGGAGGGGGCGCGACCCTCCCTACCTCCCACCTTGGTCCTGCCATCCCTGCATAAGGCATACATGAAGATGAGCTGGTTGAAAAGAAAAGCAAGAGCCCTCTGCACGATGTTCGTGTATGCTGTGGCTAAACGACAAGACCCTCTGCATCAGTCTGTGCAATACCTAGTCAATAAACAGATTTAAGGCATGTATGTTATACTGGTTGTAATTCTAATACGTTCCCTCTTACCTCTTACATAATGAATATCTGACTGTCTTGGAACGACGTTTGTCTGTGAGTTGTACGCTGTTTACATTACTCCTGTTTGTATATTAAAGTGAAATTGTTGCACCTCGTTGTGCATGTGGAAGAAATTGTAAAATAAAAATAATCAGGTACTTAAGTCCATGACACATGGAATTTTATTTCATTTTGAGTGTTTTAGTATCATATTTTAGTGCACACGGAATGATGTAGGTGTACGTAGCCAATGTAGCTTCATATATGCCTATCAGACTGAGTCAATCTGACGACTGTCACCTAAAGAGAGAGAGAGAGAGAGAGAGAGAGAGAGAGAGAGAGAGAGAGAGAGAGAGAGAGAGAGAGATGGTGCCAAACCGTGTCATACATTCCGCAGAAAATTCATCCAGCCAGCTCGGTCCCTTCCCAATTCCCTAGCCTCTTCAGCTTCCATAACTCTGTCTCCCACATTCACTTACCATATCTATCTACCTCCTTCATCTACCACGCCTCCTCCCACCTTCCAACTCACAAATACCTTTCTCACCACATTGTTTGTAACCGTTCCCTCCATGTGACCTTACTATTACAGTACACTATTTCTCTCTTTTGTGCCTCTTCTCTTTTTCTTTTTGTATGCCATATTTCTTTTCCCTTCGTCATTTTTATCTACTCTTTATTCTCTCTCACTTTGCTTTCTTCCCGGCAACACACACACACACACACACACACACACACACACACACACACACACACACACACACACACACACACACACACTTTAGATGCCTTTGGTCCTCTCACTCACTTCCTCACTACAATCATACTTACTCGTATAATCTCTTTCTTCCTTCCTTTCTTTCCCCCAAAGCCTTCCTTCCTCCACTCTGTCTTCTCTTTTGTTACCTGTTTTCACATTTCATCACGTTTCTTCTTTATTTTTTTTATTTCTTCAGCAATTTCTTTACACTTCCGTAGATTATGCAGGTGTGTAGAGCAAATGAAATTTTTAAAAATAAATGGTTATTTTCAGATCTTGCTCGGTTTTTTTTTTTTATTCTTTATTTTTTGCGTGCAAACTCCCTCATTTCTGAGTACCTCTGCTTCAACATCATTTCCATTATCCCCTACTTTACTGTTTCTTGATCCGGTTCTTGATATCCCTTTCTTCTAACTGCAGTGATCCTTTGGTCCATATTTTCTTCTGTTTAAAAGGCTCAAAAGCATCTCTTCTTTACCAGTTTCTGTATATTTCACGTTGACGTCTTTTCAGATTATGTTGTTCATGAGATCAATGCCACTGTCAGAACGACATAACTAACATGCACAAAAATAATAAGACACACAATACACAAACTCTCTAAGGAAACAGTGTTAGGATTTCTACCAAGCTCACGAAAATACAAACCTTTATACACAGATCGTGTTCTCTAAAAACTTCCTTCCTTGATCACCACAATGTTCATTACAGTCTCTTCAGATCAAAACCACAACTTCCTTTAATTACTACCTACGTATTCCATGAATATCCTTGATATTTCGCCAGACCCTCACCAAAATTCCCAAGTCAAGTCTAAGTTTCCTTCAGGTTTCCTTCTCACACAGTACATCCACATTCCATTCCAGGCCCCTTCTCTCTCCCATCCAGACCAATTTCCACTCTCCCCTCCAGGTCAACCTTCTCTCTACCATCTCTCTTCCCTTCAGGTTCAACTCCTTCCCTCTACCCTTCCTCTGCCATCAGGTCCTCTTCCTTCTCTCTACCACAGGTTTCTTCTCCATGTCCCACTTCCTCTTCTTCCTCCAGGTCTGCTGCTTTTCCTCCCTTCTGGTTTCCCGCACTCTCTGACTTCCAGGACCATTCTCTGTCCCCCATTCACGTTCTTTCCCATTCCTTCTTCCAGGGCCTCCCTCACTGTTTCCTCCAGGTTCCCTCCCACTCTTTCTTCCATGTCCCCTTCCATTTTCTCCTCTATGCCCCCTTAAAGTCTTTCATCCATGTCCCTCCCACTCTATCCATCAGGTTCTCTCCCGCTCCTTCCTGTTTACCGTTCTTTCTTTCCTCCAGGTCACTTCCCCCAAGCAACTCTCCCTCTCTTTCCTTCAAGTAACTCTCCCTTTCTTTCCTTCATGTAACTCTCCCTTTCTTTCCTCCAAGTAAACTTTCCTCTCTTTCCTCCAAGTAACCCTTTCTTTCTTTCCTCAGTCAACAGTCCTTCTCTTTCCTCCAGGTAACCCAACCCTTCTTTCCCCCGAGTAACTCTCCCTCTCTTTCCTCCAGTAACCCACCCCTTCGTTCCTCCAGATAACGATTCCTTTCTTTCCTCCTGGTACCTTTCCCTCTCTGTCTTCCAAATAACCCTCTCCCTATTTCCTGTAAGTTCTGTTCCCTCTCTCACATTCACGTCTCCTCCCACCTTTTTCTCAACGTTCCTACCATCTCTTGCCTTGAGAGATTTTCTCTCTGTATCCTCCAAGTCCTCTCCCGCACTCTCCTCCTGACCCCACCCCCCTCCCCAGTCTTCAGGCTTTTTTCCTCTCCCTTACCTCAGATCTCTCCTTCCACTAAACGCACTCTTAACCCCTTAGGCTCTGCAGAGTTCCCCTCTCGCCTGACCATAGATGTTATAAAGAAGGTAAATCAACCCAGACTTTGAATTATCTCTTCCTTTCTTCCCCCATACCCTCAGTCTCATTCTCCTCTCCTCCGTGGATTTTATTCAGAATCTCTCTCTCTCTCTCTCTCTCTCTCTCTCTCTCTCTCTCTCTCTCTCTCTCTCTCTCTCTCTCACCACACTAACCAGTTCCTCGCCACGTGCATATTTTCATCATTGCATTTCTCTCCCTCACCACATTCACTTTCTCCTCATGACATTTACCTCTTACTCCCCACTCTACTGTTTTCATCCCTACACTTAATTTTCTTTGACTCATTAAACATTTACCTATATGTTCATCAAATATCCAGACTCCCGTCCACCCAGCTCTCACGCCTCTCATGAAACCAATATATTAACCACCAATTCACCCGTACAGCCAATACTCCAGCCATAAAACTTTCTGTTCAATAAACTGTTTAGAAAAAGATTTGCTTTCAAACAATCAAGTAATCCATCACATAACCAGTCCTCCATCAGACAACCAGTCTTCCATCAAACAACCAGTCTCTCTTCTGATCAACCCTCTAACAATTCGCGAAACCAGTGCAAAACCATCTATTCATTTGAGGTCAATATATGAGCCATGCAGCTCGGCAGGCAAGTATTTACACAGCCAAGATACCTATGAGATCAACCAGCATTTCATCAATCAAGCCTCTAACCACACATAAATATAATATATGAACAAACACATTTATGGAGGTTATAACATCAGCATACAATCATTGCCCAATCATTTGTTCAACCAACCACTGACCTTATGGAGAAGGACTGAGATGCACACACACACACACACACACACACACACACACATCCACACACACAAGCTCAAAAGCGATCATTTCCCTCTCGTAAAAAGGATGGTCTCTACAGAAAGGACAAGAACAGGAGAATGCAGAAATTCCTGTGTCTTTTATTCTTCCAGAAGAAAAAAATTCTTACGACAGGAAACTGATCATTTAAGGTGGAGAGCGAGTGTGTGTGATGAAAGTTAACGAGAACGTATGTCAGAGAAACGAGCGGATTTAGTGTATGAATGAATGATGATGTGGAAAAATGAGAAAGTGAAACCAGTAAGTGAGGGAGATGAATGTGATCATCATGAGAGGTAAGTGAGCATGAGAGTGTAAGCGAAAGACGGCGATTAAGTGTGAGCCGGAGGAAAACAGAGTCAGCCAGAAATATTTTGAGAACGTTTATGAAAGAATGTGTGTGAGAATTAAAGTTAATGAGAGAGTGTGTGTGACAGTGGGTATGAAAGACTGAGCTAGTGAGTTAGTTGGACTGTGAGAGCGAAGGAGAGTAAATCGCTGAGATAGTCGGAGTGAGAGAATGTGAGAATGATGGAATGGGTGAGCGAGTCAAAACTTAGAAAATGTGACGATATAACTGAGAGTGAGAAAGTTACTGAGCTTCAGATACAGCGAAAGTGAGTTAACCCAGTGTGAGAGAGTAACGGTGAGAGTGAGAGTAAACTGCCTAGACTTACAGCACATGTTTTCAATTTTGACATTACAGTCCTTGCTTAGCAGTCTGGTTCTGATGTTAGATGGAATATTCAAATTACAGAGAGAGAGAGAGAGAGAGAGAGAGAGAGAGAGAGAGAGAGAATGTTTTAAAATTAAGTTTCTGAAGTTGTTTAAAACGTTGTCTTAATATTTCCCCTAGCGATTTACACATGAACAGACAGACAGTCAGACAGACATATAGACAGATAGATAGACAGTTATATAGATAGGCTAGAGAAAAATCGGTGTTTGGAAACGTCTGAACTCGATCTGTGATGTTCATTTAAATTTTTTAGGCCCGAATGTCCTCATTACAGATTTAATCACAAAATATCCATAAGATTTTGGATTATTTCTTTATGAAAATTTCTGTTTATTTGTCGGAGGTAGCCAGTGTTGCCAGCACCACGCTTTACCAGCCCATATGAACGCTTAAGAGGACACTGTCTCACCGTAAAAAAAAAAAAAAATGTAACTTGCCTCTTTTAGAGCTGCTCATGTAATGTAAAACCGTAGCGCCAGTAATTATTTCATTATTATAATCATATATTCAGGAAATCTCTTCTCTTCCCCTCATGTTTCCTTTACGTGCCTAGTGAGGAATATGGTACAATACAATGCATATGAATTGTGTAGACCCTTTAAATGTGTCGTAACATTTTAGCATGCTACTGTCTGGGACACGAAGTGTCAGTCACCTCCATTCAGTCACGTTGGTGCACCTGTCGCCCCGTCTGATACCTTATTATTGGTTATTATTATTATTATTATTATTATTTTTGAGTTTAATGCTGTGTCCCCTTTTCTCGATAAGAGCTAAGGCGTTGCCCCTGGGTAGAAGACTTCAGGTTTTGGAGCTTTGTAGCACTTTACGACAGGATGCCCGTCTTGATGTCGACCAACGGCCCTTGGGTGGACTCGAACCTCCGACCCTTCGGTCAGAGCGCTCTAACCCACCGAGCCACGGCTACCACAACCAGCTAGGTGACAGGAGAGCGCTACCTCTCCCTACATGACAGCTTACTCGGGCGCGGCGTGAACTCATGACTCTTCGGTCCAGGGTCAGGCGCTCTACCACTGCGCCACCATGCCCCCAAGAATGGAAGGGATTATTGTTGATGGGTTGAACTCGTACACCAGCAATGACTGCCAGGCCAGTTCACCTTACTTCATCTACCCTCCTAGAGCTAAGGCGTTGTCCCTGGGTAGAGGTCTTTGGTTTTGGAGCGTGTAGCACTTTATGACCAGATGCCCTTCCTGATGTCTACCAATGACTCTTGGGTGGACTCGAACCTCCAACCCTTCGGTCAGAATGCTCTAACCCACTGAGCCACGGATGCTATGTAGAGAATGCGACCGGCACCCGGAGTCGAATCGTTGCACTTCATTCTCTAAGTTTGCCATCTCTACCAACTCCCTCTGCCCATAATATTTCTCACATTCTGATACTGAAGATTTGGTGCTTGACTGTATTATCTATATGGCATTTCATTACTGTATAAAGGTAAACACACCTTTACCTTGTCACAAGGTAAGTTGAACCATTCTATTCTATTTTTGGATATATGGTACACCTGCATGTGGGACTACACTCAAATATGCAGAAGTGACAAAAGTTTGTGATACACGTATATAGCAGTTAAATCATTACAGTCCAACGATACAATGAACTGTAACAATAAGAAATTTGTGGTGCAAGAAAAGAAGTGAGTCGTAAACTTCATTATCATAGAGGCATGGGAGGTAAGTAATTGATGTAAAAGAATATTAAACCCACTGTTACAGTAGGAAAAGAACTGCCTATAACATTATTTGTCACAACATTACTCTTGTTTGTTTATTAATGCTTAGTCTGCATTTATTATAATATTAAATAATTCCATATAATCTCAGGAATTATATATATATATATATAAGAATTATATATAAGCGAGGCGTGGACCTTGCAAGAGGGGAACAAGTCAAGAGTGAGAGCAGTGGAAATGAGTTACTTGAGAGGAGCATGTGGAGTGACGTGGAGGGACAGGTTGACGAATGAAGAAGTGAAGGAACGTTGTGGGGTAGATGTGGATGTGGTTGAGAAGATTAGGAGAAATACACTGAGGGGGTTTGGACATGTGGAGAGAATGGAGAATGAAAGACTGACTAAGAGGGTGTATGTAGGTGAGGTGGAGGGAGGGAGAGGGAGGGGTAGACCGAGGATGAAATGGAGAGATGGAGCTGAGAGGTATATGAGGGAGGGGGGGGGGTGAGTTGGGGGGAGGGTAGTCAAATGGTGGGTGACAGAGTGACTTGGAGGCGTTTTGTCTGTGGCCACCCTTTGCGGGATTAGGGCGTCGGGCTATAGATAGATAGATAGATAGATAGGATAAATTATGAAATATGGCATAGGGATATGTAGTTTAGTACCATGTTTGCACTGCACCATGTCCATGCCGCTGGACTTCTTTTCATGTTTCAAGTGAAGCGAATCCATTGCTGGTTACCAGTTACCAGTTTCGTTGAAAGTAAAAACGTTCCATCATTTTGGGGTAAAATATTGTGATTGCTTCAGAACTGCTTAACTGCATATCTGTAATTTTGTAAGGACAGTACCAACCAAACTATACATATCAGTAAGCTTCAATATACATACTTGTGTCAGTAGCATACCCCCTATTGCTATTGTATATCATTCAGGGAGGCGGAATTGGTGGTATCCAAGGCTGCCAGTCACCTACAGTTTTATTAAGTCTCTTACTAGTTCATTTCCATTTGTAACCGATACTTGTGCTGTCATAGTTTTTTTTGAGATACTATAAAAATTCGACAAAAGTATTCCATCCCACGAGTTACCTTCCCTGCCCCTCCGCCCATCCTCCTCCGTTTACGTGTGGGCACTGGACAGTGCAGTGGGCAACGGTTAGTTCAATCCGAACACGACGGAGTGGATGACATTGCCAACAATTTTTAACCCTTGATCGAAATTACTGTTTCTAATTACAGTCATTTGAACAATTAGGAAAAAGGTGAAGAAATGCAACGTGACTGTCTCTAAACACATCATTATTCAAACTGACAATAAGACCCACTTTTGACTGACAATATATATATATATATATATATATATATATATATATATATATATATATATATATATATATATCTTCATCACCATAGTGTGCAAATCTTAAATGGTTTAGCTTATATATATATATATATATATATATATATATATATATATATATATATATATATATATATATATATATCTTCATCACCATCGTCTGCAAATCTTAAATGGTTTAGCTTTTCTCCATCTATGTTCACTCCTTTGTTTTCCCAGTCTAGCTTTTTGAAAATACTTTCTAGGCATGCAGTAAATAACTTTGGTGAAATTGTATGTCCCTGACACACGCCTTTCTCAATCTTAATTTTTTCTAAGTCCTCATGTATTTTAACTGTAGCAGTTCCCTCTTTATATATGTTTTCGAGCAGTTTTACCATGGTCTCATTCACTCCTTGTTCTCGCAATGAGTTTATAATTGCTATGTGCTCCACTGAATCGAAAGCCTTTTCGTAATCAACAAAACCTAAGCACAGTGGTTTATTATATTCTGTAGTTTTCTCAATTAGCTGATTCATTGTGTGTAGATGATCAGTAGTCGAGTACCCGCTTTGGAATCCTGCCTGTTCAAGAGGTTGGTTTTCCTCCAAATTTGTAGTTATTCTGTTTGTAAGGACTTTAGTGAAGAGTTTGTAAATGACCGATAGCAAGCTAATGGGTCGATAGTTACTAAGGTCTTTTGAGTCACCTTTTTTGTAAAGTATAACAACTATTGCATTACACCATGTTTTGCGAATTTTCTTCCTTTTCATACATTGAGTAAATAAATGAGCAAGCCTATTTTGTACTTCTACTCCTGCATCCAACAGTAAATCTGCTACTATTCCATATTCTCCCGGAGCTTTCCCTCTTTTCATATTTTTGAGAGAATTATTTACTTCGTCTGGTGTTACCTCTTGTATTTCACTTGTGTCAACTGAAAAGTTAGCTATTGGTACTACTGTCTTTGATGCATACAGTTCTTTGTAAAACTCTTCAACTCTCTTCAACATCTTATCTCTGCATTTAATGGCTTCGCCGTTTTTTTCTTTTAGTGATGTAATTTGTTGCTTTCCAAGTGCCATTTTACTTCGGACCTGTTTCAGACTTTTTCCTTTTTTGATGGTTTCTTTGATTTGTCCATGTTTCTCTTTCTTTTTTCTACTCTTTTTCTTTTGTTGATAAGCCTATTTAATTCCTCTCTTTCTATTTCATCTTTATTTTTACTTTCATTTTCTTTCTTTTTCTCATAAGCTCAAGTGTCTTTTCTGAATACTTCTTGGCTTTGGTTGTATTACGTTTTCCTACTATCTCCGCTGATTCTTTTAGCACTTTTGTTAGTCTGTCATTCAGCTCATCGGTCACCTTCAGCATTACTGACAGCCTGAAATCTGTTCCTTATTTCCAATTGAATGGCTGCTTTGTTTTCGTTTACTTTTATTGGGCATATCTTTTTATCTTTAATCATGTTCTTTCTTTCACTTTTGAAACTGAATCTTGCTGTGCAACCCACCATTCTATGGTCACTTCCGATATTTACTTTGTTGATAACTGTGACATTTGTGATCGTGTTATTCTTATTTGCTATAATGAAGTCGATTTCATTCTTTGTTTCTCCGTTTGGGCTTCTCCAGGTCCACTTTCTCTCTGTTCTTTTGTGAAAGAATGTGTTCGTTATTTTCATGTTAAACATTTCTGCAAAGTTTACTAGCATTTCTCCTCTTTCGTTCCTTTCTCCCACTCCAAATTTTCCCATACATGTTTCTCGATTTTTTGATTTTCCAACTTTTGTATTGAAGTCTCCCATGAGTATAGTATAGGTGATCTTTTCCTCTTCCATAATCTGGGAGATGTCATCACAGAATGTTTCAATTTCTTCATTTGAGCTCTGAGACGTTGGTCATATACTTGTATTATTTTCAGGGTATATTTTTTGCACAGTCTGACTACAACCACTACTGCTCTGTCAGATACACTGCTGGATTTAACAATGTTGCCTGCAAGATTTCTGTTAACCCCTCCGTGGCCGAAGGCCCGGAATTTTCCGTGCACCCCAGGCCGACGCCGGGGCCATTTTTTGAAGTTTCGAAAATTGATTTTTTTTTCATGCCATATTGAAGAGAAAGTTCAGATACACCTAACAGTGCAAATCCCAGCTTCCTAGACGCATTTTGTGGCTTGCAATGAAGCGCGGAAGTTGCAGAAATATCGGCAACCGATATGCCGTCCAGGGGACTGCCGCATCGCAACTGGGCAGGTGTTGTTATTTTTTTTTTACCTCCCAAAACAATGCGAATGGTGCTGAAATGTTATGCATATATGAGATACGATTATATCGAATGATTTCAGTACATAATCTGTTAGGAATGGCTGGAAAAAAAAATGTTATGAATACATTTCACCTTTTTTATATAAGTTTATGGTAGTTTCGAGTTATTTTTTATGTTATCGTTCTGCCCATGCTTGGAAATGGGAGCGAAAGAGTTGAATTTTCAGTCCTAAATGAGAAAACTGGACGTCCTCCAAGGCTAGACTCTGCCACAGAAGTGGAGGGTCAGTCCGATTAGCAATAAGGAAGTTGAGTCGCAACTTCCAGCTCTCATACCACGAGCATGGCTAAAAATAGAATCGTAATGCAGTTTCAGAACTAAGAATAAGTCTAATTATTGTGAATACAGATACAAAGCAGAAATAAATACGTTTACAGACGGGGGAAAACGTACTTTTTCCGTCATAACATGTTCATCTTTCTCTATCATTTTACCTTCATCTTTATCATTTTACCTTGTTATTTTCACAATATATATTGCTGCCTCGTAAACAGGGTACTTGTGTGTGTGTTTTGCAAGGGAGGAAAAAGATTGTATTTTCTTTTCTGGGTCGAAATAATGAGTGTAGCTATGTGTTTAGGCATGGCCACGAGCGAAAAAATCGTACATCCACTCTTAACAACAGCAGGTGGTGAACTGACTGATGATACGTGAGAGGGTGAAGTCAAGGTCAGTCTCATGTCCCAGATTTTCGTTCACTTCCCGAAAGTTTTCACAGTTTTCTACAAGTTGCATTGCATCAAATGATCCAAACCATTACAGCAAACCTGAGCAAATAGGTAAAGATACCAAGACAAAAATGTATTTTTCTGTTATTATCATGTCTTTTTTGTATGTGCCTGTATTACTTCATAATCGTAAACAGGTGGTTGTGTGTGTTTTGCAAGAGAGGACAAAGATGATATGTTCTGCCTGGGTCGAGATAATGGGTGTAGTTGTGCTTGTTAAGGCATGGCCAGGAGCGATATAATCGAAAATCCACTTATCACAGCAGCAGGCTCTGAACTGCTGGATGGGGTGTATGGGAGTGTAGTGTAGGTCAGTGTGAAGACGTTCAGAACGTCCATTCATTTCCCAAAAATTTTTGCAGTTTTTTACAGGCCGCGCTCAAACGACGCCGGTGGCCATTTATCGGCTAAACGTCATTCGACGCCGGCAGCCACGGAGGGGTTAATTAGAAATCCTACACCACTATCTCTTTCATTTTCCCTTCCTCTGTAGTAAAATAGGCGGCCACTGTCATTGAGCTGAATTACTTTTTCTTCTTTTCTGTGGGTCTCACTCAAACCTACAATATCCCAACTAATGTTTTCCAATTCTGCCATTAAGTTATCAAGTTTGTAATCTTCAGAGAGGCTTCTTACATTGTATGCATAGATCTTCATGGATTTAAGAGTGTTTAATATCCCAGTCTCCAACTTGTCAGCACAGTGCTTACTCACTTTCGGTGGCACACTGCCCGTAAGCACAGGAGGCAGTGCAGTTGGACCTTTAGTAGACGATGATCCAACAGGAACGGCCGTCAAATACTCTGCAATAGAACTCTTGTTTGGTTGGGAGGATTGTGGCAAATAATCTCACCTGCCTGCCACATAGTTTCTGGTAAGATGTAATTTTTCTGCCACCTTATTCGTTATAATCAGCGGAGCCCTATATATCTATAGGGGGTCCCATGGTCCACGCCGTCTAAGACGGTACCTTGTATATCTGAGGTCTTCCCCTATCCGCCACCCAGGGACACACCAGGTAGCAGTGGGATCCTGCCCCTGGATATATATATATATATACATATATGTATATATATATGTACTGTATGTATATATATATATATATATATAATTGCAGAAAAATAAGTGGTAAGCAACTTCCAAACTTGCAATTTTCTTTCAGCTAAACCCATCAGCCATACTTCAAGCTTGGACTTCTGATGATAGGCGTACTTCGACACAAAATGATTAATAGGCCCAAGGGGAGCTGGAATTTCCATAGATATACTCCAGTGTATTTCTTGAGTCACTGAGGGGTTCAAATAAATGATTTATTAATATGCTTGGGCTACTTTGAAGCATGTGCTGCAGACTTCAAGGCCTACCTGCCGCAGTCTGGCAATATTCTCTGCTGCCAACCCTGGAGATCGCGAGTCCAAGGACGGCAAAAGAAGCAATTAATTTTTGACCCACATTCATGTTCTAGAAAACCGATTTTCATGTTATATTTCGTCAAATTTACAAACAAGCAAACAGGCACACTAATGATTAACCTTACTGATCTTCCAGCATACTACATGGGGGAATGGGTGTAGATGTGAAATTGATATGCTGTCTTTCACTTCGTCCATCCTGCATCCATAAAGTAACCCAACCACCAATCCATCCATCCATTCATCCAATCAGCTGCCCATCCCTGTGACCATCCAGCCATCCCTCCACCCACCTGTCCGCCTCTTGGTCGAGATCAATGGTGTGTCCATTGCGTGTCCATGAGATGGTTGGCGGGGGATGATGCAGGACATCTCGGCCCTCTCACCCGAGGACACTGACAGGCTCAGAACTTATCCCTCAGCACTGCAAGATGGATGAAGGTTAGAAACGTTTAGGGAGATGGTCAGGAGGACATGGGGTGATATGTGGAAATGGAATGACCAAGGGAAGGGAGGCGATTAGGAGAGGTAGAAAGGCAGTAAGGAGGATGTAGCATGATCAGGGGGAACAAAGAAGGTTGGTTGGGAAAGCGGTTAGGAAGAATTGGAAGATAGTAGGAGCGATCACGGGAACTAGATGGTAGTCAGGGTTGGACTGATGTGGTGACGAGGCCAGTTAAGAGCGACGGGAGGTTAGTCAGGAAAGAGACAGAGAGTTAGATGGGGTTTGTGGGAGAGAGGGAGGGTTCCATGATCGAGTTTTAATGAGTGACACCGAAACGTTCCTTGGCAAGGCTTCAAACTTCTCAGGCAGCTGTAGAAAACAGGAGGACGGTCTTGGAGGAGAAAGGGTGACTACAACAAGCAAATGGCAGGGAAGTAGAGGAGCAGTCAGGAATGGCAGCGTACAGCCAGGATGGACAGAATGATAATGGAGGGACGGGTAGGGAAACAGTCAGGGGCTGCCAGGGGGAGCAACCAGGCACTGAAGAGGTTCTTTGAATGGGGAAGAGTACTGTTGGGGTGAGAGGGTTCTTGATAAGGATGCTGACGGCTCTATGTTCTCTGGCGAGGCTTGGAAATCCTTTCACAACACTGGAAGTAGGTAATTAGGGGGATGCGGTGGTCAGGGGGTACACAGGAGGCCAAAGGCCGGTCAGGAAGTGACGGGGGCAATAATGCATGAGCGTGATTCCGTGAGAGGGGTAGAGTTCTGTTAGGGGCCTGAGAGTTTTGTGAGAGTGGAGAGCATTCTATGAAAATGGCTCTCTGAGGGACAGACATGTCCCCTTCCTAGGCTCGAAACTCCTCCTGCCGCACTGAATAACAGGAAAGAGCCACGGAATGGAGGCAGTCAGAAGAGACACAAGACAGTATGGGGTGAAAGTGGTTGCGCAGTCATAGGAGACACGGGACAATCTTAGGGTAGCAGGCAGTCAGAGGAGACCCAAGACGGCCCGGGAAGGGGTGGAGGCTGTCAGAGGAAACAGGAAACATTGTGGGAAAGAGAAACAGAGTAGACACGAGACAGTCGTGATAGGAGGTGGTAAGCAGAGGAGACACAAGACAATTGTTGTGGGAGGGAAGGATACAGAGGAGACACAAGATAGTCGCAGAGGGAAGAGGGGAAACATAGGAGACAGGAGACAGTCACTGGGGGAGGAGGGATGCAGAAAAGACACGAGACAGTTGTGGGGGGAGGGGAAGAAGCAGAAGACACACGAGACAGGCGTGGGGGAAGGAGGGAAAGCTGAGGAGACACGAGACAGTCCAAAGAGGAGTAGGGGGCAGACAAAGAAGTCATGAGAGGAGGGGGAGCAGTCAGAAGAGACACGAGACAGTCCATTATGGGGGGAGGGAAGGCTATTACGTCAGAGGGGCTTCATATGAGAGCAGAAGTATTTTGAGCATGAACGGTTCTATGAGTGGTGGTCAGGGTTCTATTTAAGTGGTTATGGTGTTGTGAAGAAAGGACTAGTTTGCAATTGAATTCTGAGAAAGGAAATGAATCCTGTAAGAGGGATGATGGATTCAGAGATGGGAGGTCATATATTGTGAAAAAATCTGATATATACTTGTGTT
Organism: Coenobita brevimanus; assembly: GCF_032717465.1. Lineage (NCBI taxonomy): Eukaryota > Metazoa > Arthropoda > Malacostraca > Decapoda > Coenobitidae > Coenobita > Coenobita brevimanus. The sequence goes on along the minus strand of NC_136957.1, from coordinate 11,611,894 downwards.
AAAGGATCGTGACATTAAAAACAGACTTCATCTAGATTCTCCAATTATAAATCTTTTCAAACAAATACTTTGCCAGAAATCTAAGGTAGGCCATATTAAAAGTATAAATATCTTAAGTACATGTTAGTCGATTTTCAGTGATTTATGCTGTTTTTTTAATCAGTTTTGTTAATACTCGTATATTACTCCATATGAATTGTTTTGATTTGTATCTGGATTTTCTCTAGAAACAGACACTGTTTTCTATTATATATATATATATATATATATATATATATATATATATATATATATATATATATATATATATATATATATATATATATATATATATATATATTTATATATATTGTTACATGGCCTGTGATTTCATCATCCTTTGTGTAATTCTAATGTGCAGTGTGCTGCATGTTTGATCACGAGCGTGTTCTGCCTCACTCCCCCCCTCCTCCCTTATAGCAGAGTAAGTCGTTCTTTCTGTTGTTCAGAGCAGGATTGTCAACTCTTTGTCCCCATGGCTTCATTTGCGCGTCCTTCTTACAAGTTGTATCAAGCTCTGCCGGCCCCTATATAATGAGCTCAGTCTCTGCATCATTGCCACTTAGATCTGCTCCTCATTTTCTTCACATCTCTGTCCTCCCCTGTACAGTTGTTATTATTGTGAGTGCTCAGGAAGTCTCCAACCATCTAGCAACTGTGTGTAATTTGAGTATAACTGTTGTTGCATTTTTTCTTGTACTGTGTAGCATAAGGTTGATTCTTAGGCCTAGTGGGGTTTTTGTAATTTGTGTAAGGGTTCGTATTGTCAGCCATCATTAATAATATTTTGTATCTGTAATAATATATCTGGCATTCACTGAGTATTATCTGGTATCTCATTTTAACAGGGCTGACTTAGATAAATTTACTCATGCTAATTTCGTGTTAATAGAGGCTATTGCAGTTAACCAAATATTTAACTTGTTTTTTGCCCTTACATTATCCTTATGAGTCCTGAATGTTTTGTTGTTAGTTTGAGCATTAAACTTTAACTTGTAATTTTACCTAACTCTTTTGTTTTGAACCTGGAACTTTGCGGGACAGTTTTCTCTGTTCCGTAACATAAATTTGGCGACCTCTTATCAGGATATTCAGGATATTATCATAAGGATATTGCTTGATATTTTGTGACTGTGATTTATTCATGATGTCTACTATTACTACACTTGATGAAGCCAAAGATTTTTTGTCAAATGTGCAAACAGTGTGTGATGTAGAAAACAGAACAAAGAATGAACTTAAGCTTGTTGCTCAACAATTGGAATTGCGGTTCACTCTCATCATTCTAAAGATCAAATTGTTGGCATGATTAATAAAAGCTTGTTTAATGTAACTCCTCCAAATGAGCAAACGCAGATTGAATTAGCTAAGTTAGAGTTAGCCCTGCAGGAGGCTCGTGTTAAGGAGGCTGAATTTCAAGCACGTGCTAAGGAGGCTGAGTCTCAGGCTAAGGAGGCGGAGTCTCAGGCTCGTATTCAGGAGGCTGAATCTCAAAATGCTCGTATTCAAGAGGCACAGGTACAGGCTCAGGCACAAATTGACTTGCTAGGATTCAGGCAGACCATGAGTATCGCATGAAACAAGGTGGAACTGGATCATCTAGCTCTGATGATTTTGATGTGGCTAAAAATGTTAAACTTGTCCCTCCTTTTAATGAATCTGATTTAACAAAGTATTTTCAGTTGTTTGAGAGGGCAGCTACAGGTTTTATTTGGCCCAAAAAGTATTGGCCAGTACTCCTTCAAACTGTTCTCACCAGTAAAGCTCAAGTAACTTATGCATCTTTGCCTCAGGATCAATCTGATAATTATGATGTAGTTAAGAGCTTGATTCTTAAGGCCTATGAGCTTGTTCCTGAAGCCTATAGAGTAAAATTTAGGACAACTTATAAGCAAGATAAGCAATCCCATGTTGAGTATGCAAAAATCAAAGAAGATCTGTTAGAGCAGTGGTTAAATTCTAAGAATGTGGATTCTATCTATCTATCTATCTATTGCCAGACGCCTCAATCCCGTTTGGGGTGGCCTCAAACAAATCGCCTCCAAGTCGCCCTGTCCCCAGCCATTTCACTCCCCTGCTCCCAACTCACACCCCCCTCTCTCATATACCTCTCCACCCCATCTCTCCATCTCATCCTCGGCCTCCTCCTCCCTCTTTCCCCCTCCACCTCACTCACATACACTCTCTTCGTCAGTCTTTCACCCTCCATCCTCTCCACATGGCCAAACCACCTCGGTGTGTTCCTCATAACGCTTCCTATCACATCCACATCAACACCACAACGCTCATTTATATCCTCATTCGTCAGCCTGTCTCTCCATGTGACTCTACAGGCTCCTCTTAAATAACTCATTTCCACTGCTCTCACTCTTGACTTGTGTCCTTCCAACAACGTCCAAGCTTCACTTCCGTACGTTAGAGTTGGTATCACAATACTGTCATGTAGTAACTTTTTCACTTCCATGCTCACTTCCCTGTTTCTTATCACTGCTTTCAAAGAACCAGCAACCTTTCTTCCCTGCTGTACCCTTTCAAGCACTTCACCCTCTAAACCTCCATCCTTACTCATCACACTCCGCAAGTACTTAAACGTACTCACATTTTCCAATTCCTCACCATCCAACCTCGCTGTACATTTACTGACTTCACCTCTCTCAGAGACCATCACTTTACTCTTCCCTACATTCACCTTTAGATTCCGTTTCTTACACACTCTCTCAAATTCATCCACCAAGCCTTGCAGCTCCCCTTTGTCTTCACTCAACAACACAGTATCATCTGCAAACAACAGTACTGGGAGTTTCCAAACACTATCCTCTCTCACCAGGGCCACTCCAACATCCACTACCCTACCTTGTACCTCTTTTATTACCCCATTAATGTACAAATTGAACAATCATGGAGACATAACACATCCCTGTTTCAACCCAACTTTCAAAGAGAAAAATTCACTTAGTTCACCATCCACACGCACTGCAGCCTTCGCACCATCGTACATACTCTCCACAGCATTCAACAACTTCCCATCTACTCCATATATTCTTAACACTTTCCACAATCCTAGTCTATCCGCCCTGTCATATGCTTTCTCCAAATCCATGAAAGCCGCATACAACTTCTTTCCCTTCTCTAGAAACTTTTCCACTAAAGATCTGAGAATGAATATCTGATCTACACAACCTCTTCCCTTCCTAAAACCTCCCTGTTCTTCTCCAACTAATTTCTCTGTTCTTTATCTAACTCTGTCAATAAGTATCCTACCATACACTTTTCCTATTATACTAAGAAGACAAATGCCCCTATGATTACCACACACTTCTTTTTTCCCTTTTCCTTTGTACAAGGGAATAATTATACCTGACTTCCAATCCTCCGGGACTCTACCTTCCTCCCAGGCTAATCTGCACATCTTCCACACCCATTCTACTACTATCTCTCCCCCATGCTTCAGCATTTCACCACACACTCCATCAATTCCTGGGGCTTTCCCTGATTTAACTTTCTTCATTGCTTCCACAACTTCTATCCTACTGATTTCTTCCTGTCTTCTCACCTCCTCCTCCTCCAGCCATTCCCCAGCCACTTATACTCGCATTACTTCCATCCTCTATGTTCAACAATTCCTTAAAGTGTTCTCTCCATCTGCTCACTTTTTCTCCCTTCTCCACTAGTAATCTACCATTTTTATCTTTCACTCCCCTGCTAACTTCACTTCCACCCTGTCTTACTCTTTTCACCTCTTTCCAGAACATTTTCTTACAGTCCCTCCAATTTACACTCAAATTCCTTCCAAATTCCTCATCCACTCTCTTCTTACTCTCTCTTACTAATCTTTTCACCTCTCTCTTTCTTTCTACATATAACTCTCTCTTCCGCCTCTCAACTTCTTCCACGCCCCTATTTCTCATCCATTCATTGTATGCTTTCTTCTTTTGTGCCACAGCCCGTTTCACCTCTTCAGTCCACCACGCTGTTCCTTGCACCCCCCTCCGTCTTCTCTTCCTTCCACACACCACATCACATGCTGCACATATTTCTTCTGTAAATATTCTACACAGTTAAAATATATCGTGATACAGGTGCTTGCCAATCCCTTATGATTTTGGTAAATTTAAGCAGATGATTTTGCTGGAGGACTTCAAGAGGTGTATTTATAAAGATGTAAGCCTATATCTTGATGAGAGAAGAATAGATAATTTGTCTGATGCTGCAGTTTTAGCTGATGAATATGTTCTCACTCACAAGAGATATTCTAAAGAAAAAGGGAAAGCTGAGAGTAAGTACGTTGCCTCTACTCAGAGTACAGGTAACAGGAAAGAGAATAAAGAAGATGTTTCTCAGGAAGTAAATACCAGCTTCACCTCTAGATTTCAGAAAAGTAAATGTACTTATTGTAGTAAGCTTGGTCATACTACGGAGAAATGTTTCAGGAGACAGCGTGATGTAAAGAAAAAGGAGTCTTTAAATATTCAGTCAATTGGTCTAGTGTCCACCCTTGAGAGTTCCCAGAATTCTGTAACTGAGTTAACTGAACCTGCTTTGAGGGGTAACTTAAATTCTCATGATGGAGCTCCTCTTTTGAGCAGTAACGTGGGTGACACTCTCAGGAGTTCATGTGCTAATTTCCTGTCTGATGGTTTTGTCAGTCCTCTGGACAGTAATGACAGGAAATCAGTTAAAATATATCGTGATACAGGTGCTTGCCAATCCCTTATGCTGACCAGTGTTCTAGGCTCTAATGTTAATTCCTCTGATGAAACTGTAATCTTACAAGGTGTAGGGAATAATTACTTCTCTGTCCCTCTGTGCAGAGTGAATTTAGAGTCTTGTTTTGTTAATGGTTCCGTTATGGTTGGGTTGGTTGAGACACTCCCAATGTCAGGTGTAACTTTCTTACTTGGAAATGATATTGGTGGAAGTCAAGTGTGTCCAGCTTCTCAGTTGTCTAGTGAGCCAGTGGGTGCGACCCGGGATTGTGGTGTCCCTGATGTGTTCCCTGCATGTGCTGTCACTAGGGCTAAGTCTAAAGTTACTGGTGATTTAGAGGATAATGATGATGATGATGTTATCCTAGCTGACACTTTTCTTGCTAATTTGGACCACTCACCAGATGAGGCAGTACCCAGTAGTGTTGATAATTTGTCTCGACAAGAGTTGGTTGAGTTGCAGGTTGCTGACCCTGAGTTGAAAGGTCTAGCTAACTCTGCTTGCAGTGAGGAAGAGTCAGCCGGTGCTTCTACTTGTTATTATATAAAGTCAGGAATACTTATGAGAAAGTGGAGACCCCCAACAGCATCAGCCGACTGTGAGTGGGAGGTTGTACATCAAGTTGTCATCCCTCGTGTTTGTAGGCAGGATATCATTAGAGTGGCTCATGATTCCAGTTTGGCAGGACATCTTGGAGTGAGGAAGACTGTGGCACGCATTTTGAAACACTTCTACTGGCCAGGTATCTTCAGAGATGTTTCCTGGTATTGTAAGTCTTGTCACACCTGTCAAGTTGTGGGGAGGTGTAATCAGACCGAAAAGGTTGCACCTCTAGTTCCCATTCCTCCTTTTGAGGCGCCATTCACCCGTGTGTTGGTGGATATTGTGGGCCCTCTTCCTAAGACTTCTTCAGGATTTTCTTATGTGTTGACCCTGATTGATATGGCTACTCGTTATCCTGAAGCCATTCCACTTAGAAATATCTCAGCAAAGAACGTGGTTAAGGAAATGCTAGGGTTCTTCACAAAGTTTGGTTTGCCCAAGGAGGTACAGTCAGACCGGGGAAGTAATTTCATGTCAAATGTTTTCAAGCAGTCTCTGAAAGAGTTGGGCATCTCCCAGATCACGTCTTCAGCTTACCATCCCCAGACCAAAGGAGCGTTGGAGAGATATCATCAAACACTCAAATCGATGCTCAAGAAATACTGTTTGGAACATCAGAAAGACTGGGATAAAGGTCTTCCATTCGTTGTATTTGCCGCAAGAGAATCTCCAAATGAATCACTGGGCTTCTCACCCTTTGAACTACTGTTTGGCCATGAAGTAAGAGGACCCCTTAAGCTACTCAAGGAATGCTGGCTGTCGGAGGAAGATGACGTCAACCTGCTGGAGTATGTGATGAAGTTCAAAGAAAGGCTGTCCACTGCTTTACAGCTGGCGAGTGAGAATTTAGGAGCTGCTCAGGAGAAGATGAAGACTTGGTATGATAAGAAGTCCAGGTTACGCCACTTTCAGCCAGGAGATCAGGTTTTGATTCTGCTACTGGTTCATGGGCAACCTCTTCAAGCCAAGTTTAGTGGTCCTTATTTCGTGGAGAAGAAACTCAGTGATGTCAACTATGTCATCGCCACACCAGATCGTAGAAAGAACAAGCAACTTTGTCACATCAACATGCTAAAGTTATATCACAGGCGGGACAAAAATAATCCAGTCTGCACTGTAGCTGTTCCACCCGAGTTTGCAAGTGAAGCTCTCCCATGCAGTATGAGCCTGAGTGATAGTTTGGGGAAGAATCCTGATATCATGAATGATCTCCAGACTAAGCTTTCTCATCTACCTCCCGAGGAATTCAGGAGTTTTCGGCATTACTGCAGGAGTACCCGCAAGTGTTCCGTGCCACTCCAGGAAGAACCACTGTGTTGATGCATGATGTCGATGTTGGAGACGCAAAGCCAATTAAATTGCCTCCTTACCGTGTGAACCCAGTGAAAGTTCCTCTCATCGAGAAGGAGCTTGGCTACCTGTTGGACCACAAGATGATTGAGCCCTGTCAGAGCGAGTGGAGTTCTCCTGTCACTCTAGTCCCTAAGCCAGGTGGGTCACAGCGGCTTTGCACCAACTACAGACGTGTTAATCAGATGACCAAAACAGACACTTACCCTCTCCCTCGCGTGGAAGATTGCATAGACAAGATCGGAAAGGCTAGGTACATAAGTAAGTTTGATTTGTTAAAGGGATACTGGCAAGTACCTATGACTGAACGTACTAGGGAGATCTCATGTTTTGTAACACTAGGAAAGAGTTTTGCATGTTCTGTAATGCCATATGGTATGAAGAATGCACCAGCCACATTTCAGAAGCTCATGAATGTTGTAACAGAGGGTTTGGCAGGGTGTGTTGTTTATATTGATGATGTATTAATCTTCAGTGACAACTGGAAAGATCACCTATGCCATGTCAGTAAATTTCTTGAGCGTTTGGTTCATGCTAATCTTGTAGCTAATTTATCAAATTGTGAGTTTGGTCAAGCTAAAGTTCAGTACCTTGGGTACGTAATTGGTGATGGACATGTTGCACCACCAGCAGCTAAGGTTCAGGTTATAAGTGATCTTCCCAGACCTAAAAGTAGGAAAGAGCTACAAAGATTTTTGGGAATGGTAGGTTATTACAGGAGATTTGTTCTTAACTTTTCAATTCTTGTATCACCACTTACAGACCTACTGAAAAAGGGAGTTAAATTTGTCTGGACCGATAACTGTGAATCCTCTTTCAACAAACTTAAAGCTATCCTATTAAGTCAGCCAGTGCTCGCTACTCCAAATTTTGCTAAGCCTTTTAAGATGGCTGTTGATGCAAGTGATACAGGAGCTGGGGCTGTTTTGCTGCAAGAGGATGATCAGGGTATTGAACATCCTGTATCTTATTACAGTTAGAAGTTCCCTCTACCTCAAAAGAACTACTCAACTATTGAGAAAGAGCTTTTGGCCTTGATTTTGGGTTTACAGCATTTTTCATTTTATTTGTGTTCTGGTTTTGACCCCATAGTCATTTATACCGATCATAACCCATTGAAATTCCTTAGTAAGTTTAAAGATAAAAATCAGAGATTGACAAGATGGAGTCTACTTCTTCAGGAGTATTCATTAGACATACAACATGTCAAGGGGAAAGAAAATGTTATTGCAGATTGCTTATCTAGACTTTAGACAGATTGTTTTAGAGTAATAAGAAATTTCCTTTGTAAATTTCTTTTTCTTTGTGAGGAGGTGTTACATGGCCCGTGATTTCATCATCCTTTGTGTAATTCTAACGTGCAGTGTGCTGCATGTTTGATCACGAGCGTGTTCTGCCTCATTCCCCCCCTTCTACCGTTATAGTAAAGTCGTTCTTTCTGTTGTTCAGAGCAGGATTGTCAACTCTTTGTCCCCATGGCTTCATTTGCGCGTCCTTCTTACAAGTTGTATCAAGCTCTGCCGGCCCCTATATAATGAGCTCAGTCTCTGCATCATTGCCACTTAGATCTGCTCCTCATTTTCTTCACATCTCTGTCCTCCCCTGTACAGTTGTTATTATTGTGAGTGCTCAGGAAGTCTCCAACCATCTAGCAACTGTGTGTAATTTGAGTATAACTGTTGTTGCATTTTTTCTTGTACTGTGTAGCATAAGGTTGATTCTTAGGCCTAGTGGGGTTTTTGTAATTTGTGTAAGGGTTCTTATTGTCAGCCATCATTAATATCATTTTGTATCTGTAATAATATATCTGGCATTCACTGAGTATTATCTGGTATCTCATTTTAACAGGGCTGACTTAGATAAATTTACTCATGCTAATTTCGTGTTAATAGAGGCTATTGCAGTTAACCATATATTTAACCTGTTTTTTGCCATTACATTATCCTTATGAGTCCTGAATGTTTTGTTGTTAGTTTGAGCATTAAACTTTAACTTGTAATTTTACCTAACTCTTTTGTTTTGAACCTGGAACTTTGCAGGGACAGTTTTCTCTGTTCCGTAACAATATATATATATATATATATATATATATATATATATATATATATATATATATATATATATATATATATATATATATATATATATATATTTAGTTACGACAGATGGAAAGGTGATATAGAAATAAACGTATAATTTAAAAAAAAAAAATTGATATCTAGATATCAGTTAAATCATCCAGTAAAAAATTCTGCCTATTTAACTGTCCACCCATCTACCTATCAATGCAGGATACAGCCGATGCAAAAGATAGTTAATGAAGGTTTCATTATTCATATAAAACACAATCACAAATACCAAAATAGCAATAATACAACATGCAAGTGGTTTCCCTTACCCCCCGCATTTGCCTAGTTCAAATGAAGTTAAAGTGGTTATATATATATATAAATAAATAAATATATATATATATATATATATATATATATATATATATAGATAGATAGATATAGATATACATATACTGGGGGTCAAGGTCAAGGTCACCAAAGGTTGACCTTTGGCAGCCATTTTTTGTGACCTCGACTCCGAGTGCCCATTTTCGAACTCGTCCTACTGTATATTTTGGCCATATCATGATACCCTGAACGTTTCATGTTGATAGCTCAAGCTGTTCATGAGCTATCTTGTTTACCCACACACAAAGCCAGCCAGCCAACCTCACAACTGAAATGAAAGCATTGCCACTCCGTTGTATAGCAAAGCTGGTGGTAATAAATATTGCCACATTAAACGTCTGCTTCATTCAAACATAGTGGCCAGAGACTAGGTTACCCTGGTAGGATTTGCAATAAACGTATAAATAAATAAAAGCAACTGGCTGATTAGTGGACTTGAACAGAGGCACTGCACCCTCATTGTAATCCGTCCCAATCCCTTTACCAATCGCGGAAGTAGGTGTGATTGTTAGTAACTATATTCCCACGATTTTTTCTGGTGAGGTCAAAGTTGAACCAACAGTTCCACGCAAAATTATAAGCTAAAGGTTCACATACGCAGTACAGACGACTAATGTGAGCCTTCCAGAAGAATGTTACCAAATATTTATCTCGCATTTTTTTTTTCAAAGTAAAAAAAGTGTTATACTTATTTTTTGGCAGATTTCTAATTACTGTGTTAGTTTAAAAATGGCAAGTTAGCATTTGCTTTATGGCTAAAACGAACTAGCTCTTGACTCTGTGTGGCTGACGTTTTCCATTCAATAAAAGAAAAAAAAAAAGCTGATTTTATACCCATAAAATACTATAAATTTTATAATCTATAAAACACGCAAATATTTATTTGTGTAACATCAAAGGTTTACTAGAAATACGTTGAGACATTACCCTTATTTCTGACCAAGTCCATCAATGTAACGTCTGCATACCAGTCAACCAAACCAAACCATGGGGTGACTAGCCTACTGACATTAAATTAAAGTTTGAGTCAAATCCACAAATACTCGTAAAACTCACAGTTTAAGTAATGTTCACATCCCGTTAAGTCAAACCTTACCATGGACTAACCATTATCCAACCTTTGGCTTAAGTTTGCTCCCCCCCCCCCGCCAAAAAAAAAGGAAAAAAAAAAACTCTGGTATAAATGCATCGGATATCTAACGTTTGCACACAGGTAAATCACGCCAAACCATAATCTAACCACTACCAATCCATTAGCTTAATGTCTACTGTTATGTGGTTCAAAATAATAACTAATGACACTACTCAAAAGCATAAGACTGTAGTTGAAGACGCTGTGGTACACAATGAGTCTTAATATACTGTATGTCGCTACAAGGACTCCATGATGTTAAGAATGGAGTCCAAACCTGCACTATCAGTAATCATTAGTAATATTAAATCTTAACAGCAATCCGATCAAGCTATACCTCACTCCTGCTTAGTACTATATGCCCTGAGGATGGAATGAATGCACTCTGAAACGTTCAAATTCATTTTTCAATTGCCCTGAGTGTGGAATGAATGCATTCTGGAATGTTCAAATACATGTGCATTTGCCCTGAGGTTGAAGTTAATGCATTTGAAACGTTTAAATACATGTGCATATACCCTGAGGTTGTAATTAATGCATTTGTATCGTTCAAATACATGTGCATTTGCCCTAAGGTTGGAATGAAAGCATCTGACACGTTCAGATACATGTGCATTTCCCCTAAGGTTGGAATTAATGCATCTGAAACGTTCAAATACAAGTGCATTTGGCCTGAGGTTAGAATTAATGCGTTTGAAATGTTCAAATACATGTGCAAGCTACAGGGCTTCTTACGTAAACAAAACGATCCGCCACTCCAAATGAATAGCAGGGTACTTATGTTCGAACAGGTCACCTCATTTCAAAGCCAGCAATCTCACCTATTCAAAATTACTCACTCGAAATTGACTATTGTATAACTAGAAGGAATTTCGAAATTGCTAACAGTGTGTATGGACCCCGATCTTAACATCACTGAGTCCCTCGGGTAGCACAAACCAAGACCCTCACTGTGTGCCAGTGTCTTCAGCTCCACTCATATACTTTTGAGTAGTGTCATCTATTATCATATTTGTAGTATTAGTTATAGCACTAGAGTAGCCCCGTAGCATGTCCATCAACTAGAGCAAGCAATCACCGCTGCAAGGCTGTCCCGGGTAATGAATTCGTGTTTGCTTGCAGTGGGCAGTGCCTCCCTAAGTTCAGGCTCAGGAAAGTGTAGAAATTTGGACATTTGTGTCCCACCATTTATTTAACAGGGACACCAGAGTAGGCTCCAAATTACCCTGTTATTTGGTTTGTGGTTACTATCCAGTGTTATAAAATTAATGACTTCCTAGATTACAGAAAACCATTAGGCATGTCAGTCAGTGTAGTCACCAAGATAAGAAGTACGCAGCACTACCTCAAGGAAGTGGATGATGCTCGCCACCACCCACCACCCATTATATATATATATATATATATATATATATATATATATATATATATATATATACACACACACAGTATATGAGGCAATAAGGCAGGAACCAGCAGTAGTCAATGGTGGGGTCTAGACTGGCTCCGGGGAACAATATCAACAGTTTTATTATGGATATTTTCTTCCAGTGCTCAAGATCACCCATATTGAGATTTGAAGGGTCGGCCGTCGAGTGCTGGAGGAGGCAGAGAAGTGCGGCAGAGAAAGTGGCAGAGGAGAGGGGAGGTACTTGAGCAAGAATACAGGGGACAGTGGATAGGTAAGTTAAGGGAAGGAAAGCTATCATAGAGAAACGGAGAAAGTGTAGGGGAAGGCAAGCTTGTACGATGAGATGGGCAAGACAAGAAAAGAGGCGTAGTTCAGGAAGCGAGGTGCGGACTGTTTGGAGGAGATGGAAGAAGGGAAGACGAAAGCCGCTGAAAGCTATTCGCGTGATATGGACAGGAGAGTAACAATTAGCGATGAAGGGGCAGGAAGGTGTAGAGGAAGATGGTTCAACTGTATATGGTGGACAGTGGCAGTTGTTGTTGCTGTTGAAGCTTCAGGATGATCTGAAACGTGAATCCACAGTGGACAGAAGGCTGAAGCTGCCTTTCTCTGGCAGTCCACCATCCTCCTTTTGCAGGATAGGGAGGCAGTTGAAGGACGCTTATATAGCCGGGCAGTTGAGCCGCCCAATTATATCGGAGTCGTCACGTGGAGGCGTCTCTCTCCAGCAGCTGGCAACAAAAGGAAGGAAAATAGAATAGAAGAATGGATGTAAATTGGTGATTCAGTGAATGGCGATACGGGTGGAAGGAGGTGAATGATGCACTGGGTGAAAGGGATGAGGTGGGGGAGTGGCGGAGGGTAGGATAGAAAGGGTAAGGATAAATGTAGAGGAGACGGGGGAGTCATAAGGAATGGAAAAAAAAAAGGGGGGGGGGAAAGGATACAGGGAAGATATGGATAACTGAGCCAAAACGGATTGGGGTGCAGGACAAAGGAAGGGGACAAGGGAGAAGACAGCAGCGTAGGGAGCAAAATGAGCATGGTAAGGGAGAAAGAGGATGGGTGAGTGAAGGGGGGAAGATCAGTATTAGGGCGGCAGGGCAGGTAAGGGGGCCTGAAGGGCTGCTGAGCATCAGATGGAACAAAGCATGCGACATCATGGTGTGTGTTTATTTGGTTGACCATATTTCCACATTCTCAAGCTTAACTGCCACCACTACCACAGTAACACCTACCACAGTTGCATATACGACAGACGCATCTATCACAGTCGCATCCACCTTTGTTGAACCACTAGTTGCATCGACCACAGTTAAACTTATCACAATTACACCTAACAGGTGTAATTGTGAGGGGTCCCGCCCGTTGTCTTCAAAAATTGTGGTTCTGTGCTTACACCTTGCCTAGGCAAACTCTTTCGCCTTTGTCTGTCAACTTGCACCAGTCCTTCTTGCTGGAAGTTTGCTCTCATTCAGCCTATCCCAAAGAATGGTGACCAATCCCAGCCCTCTAACTATCGTCCAATTGCTTTAACATCCTATATATCAAAAATTTTTGAATTAATTCTCAACAGAAAATTTTTAAAGTACCTTTCCTATCATAACCTTTCTGATTGTCAATATGGATTCTGCAAGGGACGCTCCTCTGGCGATCATCTCACCTACCTTTCAGACTCCTGGTCATCCCCCTTTCGGGATTTTGGCGAAAGCTTTGCCATTGCACTTGCACTTGACATCGAGTCTGACAAAAATCTTTAATTTCCATACTGCCATCTTACGGGTCTATTCTTCTGTCTTTGCCTTCGTCTCCATCTTTCTTTCTGGTCGTCCTACAGCTGCTGCTGTAGACAGCCACCATTCTTCTCCTTGAGGTCTCAATAGTGGTGTCCCTCAATGTTCTGTCCTTTCACCAACTCTCTTCATAAATCACCTTTTAAGCCTGTCCAATCATACGCTGATGACTGTACCCTTCACCTTTCCATTCACTTCCTGCTGCGTTCATCTCAGTAGTTACTTCAACAAAGAAGGGATGAGGCTCTGGCACACCTAACTTCTGAAATAACTTATATCTCTGATTGGGGTAAAAGTAATCTTGTTGTTTTTAATGCTTCAAAAACTCAGTTCTTGCCTCTTTCAACCCTTCAAGACCTTCCACAGCAGTACTTTCTAATTTTTAACTATATCCAAATCAATCCTGCATTATCTTGAAGCATACTTGGGGTTTCATTCTCTCGAGATTTATCTTGGAGAGATTATATTACCACACGTGTAAAATCTGCTTCCAATGATTAGGTGTGCTAAGCTGACTCAGTGCTTTCTTTGCCCCTGCACAGTTGTTGATTTTATTCACGAGTTTTATTTGCTCCTGTGTAGAGTACAACTCTCATGTATGGAGAGGTTCCCCACATACAGCTCTTCCCAACAAGATGGAGTCAAAGGCTTTTCATCTTATTAACACTCCTCCTCTTACTGGCTCCCTTCAACCTCTGTCTCTCTGCCGCACTGCTGCATCTTTATCTCGTTTCTATCGCTACTTCAGTAGTTATAGGTCAAGGCCGTCTTGATTTGAACAGGCCCGGGTCTCCCGCCAATATCTGACTGTGACGTCACAATCATTGGCCATTGTATGATTCCCTCTGATCCGCCAGTCCACCCGCCACGTTATAAACAGTGAGGTACGCCAACAATTCACCCACGTATTTAAAATTTTTCCTCTCTCCCATCTGGATTTCTTTCACGGTAAGCCATACACGTATTGTTAAATATGTATAGCCATACTAGAATGCATGAAAAACATCATTGCTATTTCTGAAAGCATTTTAAACGAGAAATTAGAGGTATCAGACTGTCAACAGTGGATATCTTCTAGGTTACAGTATGGTAGTTTTCGTAAATACGTTAGGCAACGAAATTACAACACAGCCTAAGTTACTCAGTGTTCTTTATAAACTGTGCATACTATATTTTGGTGGATCACAGTCGTATTGAGATGTTAATTTGGTTACTGATGTCTTACTTCATTCCATGCAAAATAACCTAGGCTACTCAATGGTAGTTTGATTTATTCTTCTATGTATACAGTGAAATATCTAGGTAGCAAGGATATCAACCGACAAGTATAGGCCTAGCCTAGGATAAGAAGAATCATTTATAAGACCAGCCCAGGCCAAGTAAAAATATTTATGGGCCTTGTCAAGGCAGGAAGAAACGTATAGGCCTAGCCCATGCCAAAAAAGATTTGCATGGGCCAAGCCCAGGCCAGGAAAAATGTGCATAGGCCTATCCTAGGCCAAGAAGAAATGTGTATGGGTCTGCCCAAAGTCAAATGTATTGCCTTTGCTTAAATCTTATGCCTAAATGATGACAAGAACTGTTGGCTAAATATGAATTTTAGCCAGGCCGGGGTCTAATTTATTGATACTCATGTTTCCTATAGTTTGAAGGGAGGGACTTAAAAAGAGATTTGCGCCGGTTAGAGCATAAATAGAAATGAAAATATGATACAAGAAACCTATTATTTAAATGACAAATATCTTCGGTAAAATTGCTGTTGGGTAAGTCTCTAAACTAATACCCATTATTTTGTATAAAAATAATTTAGTCCTCATTACAGTTAGGTAAAGTTGTTGCACTGTTTTATGGTAGAAGCTATTAGATGGATAATAAACTAATCTGACTTTACCTAACAAGGAGAGGAGAAAAAAAAAACATTACCGATGATTGGAATAGAGTTATATATCATTATGCTTATATAATTATATAGCTATATTTACCTATACCTAGCCTGAGAAAAAAAAAGGCACATTATATATGCGATGCAGTGCAATGGTAGTCAGAAGCTTAACCTGTACAATATTGATTGATTATGTATATACATAAAGTGTCTGTAGTTTCTTCCTTTGGTGTACTGTTTCTGCATTCTTCAGCAATTCAGTTTTTTACTTGTGTGTAAGTTATTTATACCTAATTTTTCAAATTCCCCTGAAATTCATGCAGATTTAATGTTAATAGATGTATTAAGAAGAGTAAAGTGGACATAATATTGGATTTATTCAAGTGGGTTTTAGTCGAAATCCAGGTGGACAGAAGGTGGGCCAACGACGTTGTTGCCAACCCGGATTTGTGTGTATTATTTTACCGTGCAAGTAAAACAGTTATTTTCAGTTTGTACAGTGATAAATAATCTTTACACAGACAGGTATCCTAATATCTTATAATATTTGCATCGGAACACATCTATTCATTACAATGTTTTAGGCCTTAAATTTGGGATGTGTAATTTTTAATGTTTATCATAATAATAATAAATAATAAAAACTAATATTAGTATTAACACAAATAATAAAAAATAAATAATAATGGCCATACATAAGTAAAAAATATTAAATGCGTACGCATGAGAGAGGCGTTCGTTCGTTCAAAGATTTCCTGCAACTTTATTGCAGGCCGGGCCATACATTAGCCCGGTCAGTGGGGTATGGGCTAGTTAAAAAATAGTAAGTGGGGAGGACAGGACCTAGGGATTGCCTAGCACACACGTCCTGTCTCCTGGCGGGCTTTGTGGTGTGTGTGAGAAAGGCAAAGGAAGGGGGAACTTGTGGCCACCGCCTAACAAGGCCGTCTTGATATACAGGCCCTGTAGAGAGACTGATGACGTCACAGGCGGTGGCCACAAGTTCCCCCTGCCTTTGAGAGAGGCAAAGGCAGGGGGAATTTGTGGCCACCGCCTATGACGTCATCACTCTCCACCGGGCCTGTGTATCAAGACAGCCTTGTTACAGGTCCTCTGAACTGTCTGCTTGCATCCCTCCACCAGTACAGGGGGCGCATAGCACCTGCCAAGCAACAAACTCTCATCCCTTCTCTGTCCAACTCACTAATGCCAGATTTAACCAGTTACTTCCAGTCCTGCAAATATGCAGCAGATCAACTCTGGAACTGTCATCCTCTATCTTCTAATATACTATAGCACTAGCTATGTGTGTGTGTGTGTGTGTGTGTATTTTGGGCAGCCGAAACTAAACATACAAATCGCACCGAAATTGGCACAAAAATCGCAAAAAATTCGCTGATGTGAAAAAACTTCGTCCCATCACGATTGAAAAACTTTTGCTGTAATTAATGAGTGATCAAAGTTTGACCAAAAATCCCAGCATGAGTGTGTGAAATTAGGGTTGTGTTCACTGTAGAGCTTTTGGTGGCTTAATATCGAAGTCGCCATCACGGCCAACAGTGACAATGTTAGACTAGAACAGCACATAAATGTGACTCAGATTACCTGAAATGATCGCAACGCACCTGCAAAACGCGAGGAAACGAGTGAGAAGCAACGTTAGACTAGAACAGCACATAAATGGACCATCATGGGCCCTTCAATGTCGCCTTGATGGCCGATAATGACAACGTTAGACTAGAACAGCACATAAACGTGACTTGGATTACTTGAAATAATTGCAACGAACGCGTGAAGCGCGAGGAAACGAGTGCGAAGCACGAGAGAGCGAGCAAGTGTGAGATGGCCCGAAGGGCCCCCGAGCACTTGTTATTTCCTATTGCCTATGATATTCAGTCTTTCAAACGCTGTGTGTCCAGACATCTCGAAATGACCAGATCTTGAATTTGTCTCTGTTATCTTGTTTTTGTTTTTTTGCTTGGAAGGAACAAACTTAAGGGGTTCTGGTCTTTGGTTCCTTCTTCTGTCTCTCTATCTATCTATATACCTCGGCTGCTTCCCCCAAGGAAAGGGAGGTAGCCGAGACATGACGACACACTCCCCATTTACTCATCCATTCAAACACATTCATTCGCATCTTAGCCCCAAAGGGGAGAAGGGACATCCTCACCGCATCACACCGCACTAGGGTCAACTGCGCAGTGCAATCAGTGACATCCGCAGCAGGGCCCGACAGCAGAGCTGGTTTACCCCTGCCACATCATAATAGACCCATCCCCTTACCCGCACCTGACCTGACTAGCTGATCAGACCAAATGCAGGAAAATATCCCCTCACGGCTGCGTCATCATTTATTCATTCACAATTTCTCTCCATTTATTTCTGTCACGCACAGCCACATTTCCTTGCTCAACAGACATCCCTCTCGCATCCAGTGCTCTCTTCATGCTGTCCATCCATCCTAATCGTGGTCTTCCTCTCAGCCTTACACCTCTCACATCAGATCTAGTTATATTTTTCACCAATCGCTCATTATCCATTCTCTCCATATGCCCAAACCATCGCAACACCCTCTCCTCAACTCTACCAGCCATCTGCCGAACAACTCCAGTTCCCCTTCGCACTTCATCATTTCTCACTAGATCCATCCGCTTCACTCCACACCTACTCCTCAGACACCTCATCTCCATTACATTCAAACTTTTCCTCTCTGCTACACCCATATTCCATGTTTCAGCCCCATTTAACGCAGTCGGTACCACAACACCATCATATAGCCTTCTCTTTACATCCATTCTAAGCGAACGACATCTAAACACTTTTTTCATTCCTCCCAGCACCTTTCCTACTTCATTCATTCTAAACTTCACTTCTGCATCTGTTCTTCCATCCACAGCAACATGTGACCCTAAATATTTAAAACACTCTACCTCCTCAAGCAACTCACCATTCAAAACTATATTCATCCCCCTACCATCTACCAACCTCGTACACTTCATCACTTTACTCTTATTCTCATTTACTTTCAATTTCCTCCTTTCAAAACCCCTCCTTCTTCCATGAAGAAATAGAATAATAACACAGTTAGGCCTCACATAGATGCACATAGTGCAGTTACAACCACCATTTGCACCTACCACAGTTACTATCACAGATACACCCACCACATTTACACTTACCATCAAAACACCTATTACAGATAAATCTATGGCAATACCACTACTCCTAAGCTTCCATCAACTGCCACCACCACCACAGTTTCACCTACTAATTTTGTACCTACCGTTTACTACAATTTACACAATTACCTCAGACCAGAACTGGGTTGACCTTCCTCCATGATACTTATATTTAACCGTTCCCTGTGACCTTGACCTCTGATTATTTGAAAAACATTAGATCCAGTTAGTCTTGTCTTATCCTCAAACCTCACACAAAATTTTGTGTACAATGGGTATAAACTGTTTAGGTTGACCTTGTGCTGTGACCTTGTCCTTTGGCTTATTTTTTCAATAAGCACAAGTGGTTTACTCATTGGCAGACCCTCAACAATTCCACCATGTTTTGTTAACTTCAGTCAACGGAGTTATTTTGTTAACCTGGACCTTCGTCTGACAGTTCTTATGAATGAATCACTTTATTCTTGCCTAACCCTAAACTCTTCTTTTAAGTTTACTTTAAGCTGAATACAAGCTTTTAAGTTGATTTTGCTGGGTCAGCATCTGACCTAGTTCTGTAACATTTGCCTTTGACCCATTATCCTTAAAAAAAAGAAAAAAAAGAAAAAAGTTTACTCACAATTCGCTCTACCGTTCTACAAAGTTCGGTTAAAAGCGGATAAATCTCCTTGAGCTATTTTTTTAAACCACCCAAACACACATACAACACACACACACACACACACACACACACACACACACACACACACACACACATACACACACACACACACACACACATACACACACACACACACACACACACATCTTTGGTGTCTGAATGTAAAGCTTAACTGCTAGAGCGAGCAAACAACCTGCCTCACTGCCACATTGTTTTATGCCTCAATATCCACCCTCTGCTCTTGTTGAGAGAGAGAGAGAGAGAGAGAGTGAGAGAGAGAGAGAGTCCTGAGCAGGGTGATACAGTGAAACGTGCGCAGAGAGTGTTTTTTAAAAAATGGAAAACAAAACAAATATTTGACTTAGAAGTTAACATGTTAAAAATAAAAACAAAAACAAATCCAGAGCATGAGAGAGAGAGAGAGAGAGAGAGAGAGAGAATGATTTGTTTAAATTGCTCTCTCTCTCTCTCTCTCTCTCTCCAGCACACACAATGCATTCTCTTACTCGTTAACCCTTCTCTCTCACTCTATGGGCGCCCCTCGCTCGTCCCCTGACTCCCTACTTCCCCCAGCTCTCCCCTCGAACAGAAAGTTTCATCACATTCCATCTAATTGTACATTCATTTGCTCTCTCTCTCACTCTCTCTCTCTCTCTCTCTCTCTCTCTCTTATAACTAGATTATTTTTCTCCAATAATACTAAATCTTAATCCCAAGATTATATTCCGCAATATGAACATGTGGCTCAGGTATCTATGTAATATTCAACACTCAGCTCCTCTTTCTTGTTCTGTCTTGTTTTGTCCAGTGTCGTGTCCTCATTTTCGTCTGTTGTCTGTTTATTGTTGTCTTTTTGTTTCTGTCGTCAGTTGTCTGTTTTCTGTCTGTTTGTTTATTGCTGTCCATTGTTTCCTTCTGTCGTCTGTTGTCTGTTTACCGTCGTATCTTGTTTGTTGTCTGTCGCCTTCTTCATATTTTCCTTCGTGTGTTTTATGTTACGCTGAATGTCGCCTGTTATATGTTGTTCGTTGGTTTCCTTGTTGTTCTTATAGTTGTCTGACTGCCATAGTTGGTCTTTTGATCTCTCTCTCTCTCTCTCTCTCTCTCTCTCTCTCTCTCTCTCTCTCTCTCTCTCTCTCTCTCTCTCTCTCTCTCTCTCTCTCTGTATTCACACACACACACACACACACACACACACACACACACACACACATATATATATATATATATATATATATATATATATATATATATATATATATATATAGACATATATATAGGGTGACCCAAAATGAATACAACCCATAAAAGTGTGTCATTTATACATTTGGTAAGAGATTTGCTTTATTTTTACATTCATGTTGAGTTGATAGGAAAACAGTCCTGAAAGTTTGGGTTCTGTAGTTCAAATGGTGTGTTTTTTAAGATCTTTCCAAAATGTGTTCCAAATGACCACCTCGACGTCGCTGGCATTCCTTAATGCGACATTGTCAATTACTTGGACACACTCCTGTCTTGGGATAGCTCTGATGTTGGCCGTGATTTCTGTTTTCAGGTCTCTGACTCATAAACATAACCCTTCAGACAACCCCACAGATAGATATCTGGGGGATTTAGGTCGGGTGGGTGTAGGCCCACTCATTGTCACACTTCCTACTGATCAGTCGATCGCCGAATCTCTGCCGTAGACACATCAGCGTTTAATCTGAAGTGTGTGGGGTGACCCCATCCTGCTGGAACCATTGCTCCCCACGAGTGACGCCCCTACGACTTCCTAGTGTTAGCGGTTGCATTCATTTCGGGTCAGCATATACTGTATACACACACACACACACACACACACACACACATATATATATATATATATATATATATATATATATATATATATATATATAATTTTATGTTTGTCTCTTTGTCTGTCTCCATCTTTTAATCAATCACTCAATTAGTTCATCAGTTTACTGTTTATCCATCCAACAAGCTTAAGCTGTTGTCCTGTTTGCGTGTCTCACTTACGTTTTGAATCCAATAATCCAAGTTCATTTACTTCGCCCACTTCCCACTCATGATATTGTTTGTTATGTCGACCATCTCTCCAAACAAGCTTCTACTATTTGTTAGCTAAAACAGAACTACATCGGATTCCCGTAAACAGTATTAACAGAAATAATATCAGAAATTTTTAACTCTTCAAGAGGCTGGATGTATTTGTCTGGTTTCCATTCATCTATTTTTATCACACTGTTGCTCATACTCTGGCATCCTCCTCTTAGCAACTATGTATCTCAATAATCCTGAAGCTCCTTTATGTCATCCTTCCTGCTGGTGAAGACAGACACCTGCATACTGTAAAGCCGATCAGATCAACAAACTCTCTCAGCACCGTATATCCCCAAAAGGATATGGTAGCCTGCACAATGAGGTCAGATTTACTCTGCAATCCACCAAGTACACGTTCAGATGAGCAAAAGACTAACAACAACAACTAGACCAACATTCTTCTTTCAGTAACCAAGCAACAAAAATGTTGCAGAACTAAGTAGATACAGAGATCGTGAATGTCAGCGCATTCCTTCATGTACACCAGATTATTGCTGAGCATAAGTGCTGTGTCTGGCGCACCAGATGCAGACAAATTTATAGTGTTAGTCAAATATCTGTCAAAAACGATGGTCCCACCCAATATAAACTCTGGCCCGGATAATGGTCTACTACTCTGAAAAATTTACTGTGCCTAGGAAAAACTATGGCGTTGTCACCCTTGGGGGCAGTAACCCCCATGGGGGTGGTCATCGGGGGTGTCACGTGGCTGGGGCGAACGTCTACCAGTATGTAAAATTTCTTGATCCTAGATTAAAACCCATGACCGTGCTTTGGCTAGGATCCTCCCTCTTCCATAGGAATGGCCTTTGTGGGTCTCACCAGGTCTAAAACGTGGCTTCAGTAAATAACCAATGGGCATATTTCATGATCTTGGGTAAAAAAAAAAAAAAAAAATCTATGGCTCTCACCTCCCCTCGCCCGCCCGTGAAGGGATCCCACCCTGCGTATTGCGTATCGGGGCAAACGTCTACCAATATGAAAAACAAATTAACAGAGGACATTCACGGGGGGTTAGAGCCAGACTGGGACAATTCATTCATTTTTTTTTTTTTTGCTGTTTTTTGCATAATAACATGTGACTAATCATGTAAATGTAGTCCTGTATATCAGAAAATTTTTGTGTGTCTGTATATTTTTTATGCAAAAAAAGGAAGAACAAGACTGGAAGCCCACAAAAAATAATCTCCCAAGGAAAAAAATAAACAAAAGAGTGCCACAAAAGTTAATTTTGAGATGCCAAGATCCATTGCATCTAAATTCTACAAGATTGGAGAGTCCTAGGCAAAGGGAAATACAGACTGCGAAATACAGATGCAGAGTTGACCTGTTGCATCCACGAAAAACTCAGAGCCCCGGTTAAATTTTGCATCAGAAATTTGGAGACAAAGGGGTGACTGTGTTGGCATAAGGGTGTCAGGTGCCTGGTGTAATGGAAGAGGGATGCAAACAGATAGCTCGGAGGAACGGTAATCACTGAAAATAGAGACAAGGGAGATACAAAAATATAATGGTGTGGCAAAGAAAGGCAGGTTGAAGGGTAAGAGGATAAAAGCTAAGAAGAAACCTTTCATTCCATCCTGTTTGGAAGAGTTGTAAGTAATGAGCCTCTCGAGCAGGATAGCCGTATTCCACACAAAGACAAGTAAGACCACTTTACAAAATTAACGGCTTCACAAGGATAAGGAAAGTGCGAAGTCAGCTTGGCACACCAAACTTCTTTAAAGTACATTTTGCACTTTCAAGGGAACTGATGTTATGTTTCCAAGAGAGAGAGAGAGAGAGAGAGAGAGAGGGCGGGGACTGGATATTGAGAGATGAGGAAAACTAAGTTGTATAATGCTGAATATTAAGGGACATAAATGGTGAAGATTTTCCCGGGCCAAAATAAATAGGAATTGTTGTCTGAATCATTAAACGAAGGTTTCCTTTACACATACAAAAATAATTGCCAGGTTAGAAATCAAGTGTATCATATGCTCATCCTTTTATGCTAAAGTAAGTGCTGTAATGGACTCGGCGAAAAATTGGTGGAAATGTGACGCCTGGAGTCATCAGTGTATGAGTGAATAGGGCTAAAAGTGTATCTCAGAAAATTACTGATAAATAGATACAGTAACCTCTCAAATAACGCAAGGGTTAGGTTCCTGGAGAGGTCGCGTTAGTTAAAAACGCGTTATTTAAACATAATTTTCCCATAAGAAACAATGGTAATATTGGAGGTTACGTTCCTGGACTCTGGGAAAGTCTACCCATTTGGGGAGTTATGCTACTCTAAACTTAAAAGCAACAATATTAATCTGAAAGCAAATCCACGTAAAAAACAAAAACAGTATATCTGGGGAGAAATAAACAACATTTGAGCCCTAGTTGGGCCGAAGCGTTGTTTACTTCTCCCCAAATACATACTATTTTCGTTTTTTACGTGGATTCTCTTTCAATTCTGCTTCATTCACGGCATTGTGAATGTTCCTCAACATTATTAATGCATTAGTAGGTCATAAAAAACTACAGTAAAAGCAACATTTTCATTACAGTAAGTAGGTCACAAACAACAACACAGCCTCACTTCATCTATGTATCACTCGTCGTCTGCTGCTGTCCCTCCTTACCCCCCTACCCCACCTCCCGCCGCTCCCCTCCCTAAATTTGTTGTCCCTCCTCGCTCTGCTGTCCTTCCTCTTCCTCTTCCTCTGACTCCCGTGCTACTGGTGATGAAGATAACTCCCTTAAGTTTTCTGTCTTCTTCAAAAAGAACTGCTCTATCTTGGTCGGAGTGGTTTTCTTCTTTCTGTTCTGCAGCATCAAGTTGTAACAATTTAGATCTACCATCACTTTCCTCGCCAAGTTTTGTCCGAAAATGAGTCAAATTGCACAGAATGGGGCCAAACTTCATTATCGAATATTATAGTTCGAATAAAACCAGTTCAAGCAGCAGACAAATAAAAAATTGTACAGTATATATGCATAAATTGCCACACACGGTCTATCAGCTCGGGATTGTCCAAGGCGCGCGGCTGATTTGAAACCATCACGTACGTGTAAAGTCGCGTTAAAACGAGAAACCCTTGTTAGTTAAACATATCCCCTTAAATATTTGCTCGTGTTAAAACGAAAACGTGTTTTTTAAACTCGTGTTAGTTGAGAGGTAACTGTAGGATAAAATTGATGACAGGACAAAATCCAGGGAAAAACCACCGGTGACAACTTTAGGGGAAGGACAATGGCTGTCTATAACAGCTTCTACATAACGACCAGAAAGGAAGCTCGAGACGAGGGCACAGATATGAGGACTGAGGAGACTTTGGAAGTTAAAGTTTTGTGCCAAACTATTGAAAGCCTATGAGGTAGGAAGTGCATCGGCAAGGGTTTTGCCAAAGTTCCAAAAGAAGGATGAACAATCGTCAGTGTGTGTGTGTGTGTGTGTGTGTGTGTGTGTGTGTGTGTGTGTGTGTGTGTGTGTGTGTGTGTGTGTTTTATGCGAGGAAGAAGGAACCAAAGGCCATGAGCCCGCAGTAACAGTTCCCTCCAAGAGAAAAACAAAATACAATAGAGAGCCAAATTCAAGATCCGATCATTTTGAGATGCCTGGACACACTGCGTTTGAAAGACTGGAGATCATAGGAAGCAGGAAATACAGACAGAGGGAGACAGTTCCAGAGCTGACCTGTTGCATGAATGAAAGACTGGGAGTAACGGTTAACTCTTGCATTAGAGAGTTGGACAGAAAAGGGATGAGAGTTTGCTGCCAGACGGGTGCTACTGCCCGTGTCGTAGAGGTGGAGGAATGCAAGCAGACAGTTCAGAGGAGCAGTGACCATTAAAGTAGCGATAGAAAAGAGATAAAGATGCAACAGTGCGGCGAAGAGACAGAGGTTGAAGGGAGTCAGTAAGAGGAGGAGAGTTAATGAGACGAAAAGCCTTTGACTCCACCCTATTGAGAAGAGCTGTAAGTGGGAGCCTCCCCACACATGAGAGTTGTACTCCACACAGGGGCGGATAAAACCCCTGTATAGAGTCAACAATTGTGCAGGGGTAAAGAAAGAGCGGAGTCTTAGCACACCCAATCTCTTGGAAGCAGATTTTACAAGAGATGTAATATGATCTTTCCAAGATAAGTCCCGAGTAAATGAAACCCCAAGCATGTTCAAGGATGATGCAGGATTGATCACGAATATTATTAAACATTAGTGGGTATACCTGTGGAAGATTTTGTCGGGTTGATAGGTGTAAGAACTGAGTCTTAGAAGCATTAAAGACAACCATATTATTTTTACCCCAGTCAGAGATATGAGCCAAGTCAGACATTAGGTGTGCCATAGCCTCATCCCTTGTTTCTTGAAGTAACTGTTGAGATGGGCGTATGCGGGAACCGAATGGAAAGGTGAAGGGTGGAGTCATCAGCGTATGGTGGATAGGGTTAGATGTACAGCTTAGAAGATCATTGATGAATAAAAGGAAGAGAGTTGGTGATAGGACAGAGCCCTGAGGAACACCACTGTTGATAGATCTAGAGGAGAAGAACGATGGCGTCTACGACAGCAGCTATAGAACAACCAGAAAGGAAGCTAGCGATGAAGGGTACAGATAGAAGGATAGAAACCGTAGGGAGGGCAGTTTGGAAATTAAAGATTTATGCCAGACTCGATCGAAAGCCTTTGAGATGTCAAGTGCAATGGCAAAGCTTTCGCCAAAGTCCCGAAAGGAGGATGACCAGGAGTCTGAAAGGTAGGTGAGAAGATCGCCAGTGGAGCGTCCCTGACGGAACCCATACTGACGATCGGAAAGAAGGTTGTGATAGGAAAGATGCCTTAAAATTTTTTTTATTAAGAACTGACTCGAAAACTTTTGAAATACAGGACGTTAAAGCAATTGGACGATAGTTGGAGGTTGGGGAGTGGTCACCTTCTTTGGGACTGGCTGAATGAGAGGAAACTTCCAGCAAGAAGGAAAGGTACAAGTTGACAGACAAAGGCAGAAATAGTTTGCCTAGGCAGGGTGTAAGCACAGAAGCACAGTTTTTGAGAACAACAGGAGGGACCCCATCAGGCCCATATGCCTTGTTAGTACTGAGGCCAGTAATGGCAGAAAATACATCAACTGAAGAAATTTTAATGTCAGCCATGAGGAAGTCAGAGGGGAAGTGATGGAGGAACAGCACCGGAATCGTCTAAGGTGGAATTGGAGGAGAAAGTCTGTGCGAAGAGATCTGCTTTATCAGTAGAAGAAATAGCTACAGAACCATCAGAGTAGAAAAGAGGAGGAAGGATGATGAGGTAAAGTTGATGAGAAAGATTTTTGGCAAGGTGCCAGAAGGAGCGGGAAGAATTCGAGTTGGAGAGTTGAGAGCATTTAGTATGGATGAAATTATTTTTAGTAGAGCGAAGAACAGACTTAGCACGATTCCGGGCAGAAACGTAAAGATTATGTGATTCAGGGGTGGGTTGGCTCCGGTACCTTTTGTAGGCCCTCTCCTTGTTGCGGACAGCATTAGAACAAGCGTGATTAAACCAAGGCTTTCTTGCGTTAGTCAAAGGATATGAGAAAGATATGTATGCTTCCATGCCAGAGAGAATAACCTCCGTAATGTGCAAGGCACACTCAGAGGGCTCCAGGCCATGGAAGCACTAATCATTCCACGGTAAATCAAAGAAGTACTGCCTGAGGGCCCTCCAGTCCGCAGGCTCCAAATGCCAGAGACGACGTTTCCTGGAGGGTCTGCAGGCATGCTGGAACGATAAGACAGGTTAAAGTAATAAGGTTGTGATCGGAGGAGCCCAACGGAGAGAAAAAATTAACAGTGTAAGCAGAAGGATTAGTTGTAAGGAAGAAGTCAAGTATGTTGGAGCTCTCTCCAAGGCGGTCAGGGATACGGGTAGGGTGCTGTACAAGCTGCTCTAGGTCATTAAGGATAGAAAGATGTAGGCTCGTTCACCAGGTGGATCAGTGAAAGGAGAGGAGAGCCAAAGGTGGTGGTGAACATTGAAATCTCCTTGAATGGAGATTTCAGAGAAAGGAGAAATGGATAGAATGTATTCCATCGTAGAAGTAAGATAGTTAAAGAATATTTGACAGACAGTAGAATTATGGGTAAAGTAAACAGCGCAGACATATTTAGTCAGAGAATAACAGGAAGGCCGAAGCCAGAGTGTTCAGAATTCAGAAGAATCAAGTTCAGGAACACACGAGAGCAAGATAAGTCGTTGTGTATGTATACACAACAGCCACCTTCGGCTTTGAAATGAGTATAGAGAAAGTAGGAGGATACAGAAAAGGGTTTGCTGTCAGTTGCCTCAGACAGCTGAGTCTCCGTTAGAAAAAGAAGGTGAGGTTCAGAGGAGGAGAGGTGGTGCTGAACAGAGCAGAAGTTAGATGAAAGGCCGCGAATGTTGCAGAAATGAAGAAGAAGAGAGTCAGACAGTGGTTCCAGGCACCTTGAGTCGTCACCGGGAGAGGGCAGATGGCGGGGGCATTTATGGTCCCCCTGGGACTCCGAGGCTGGGTGAATTGACGCCATTTTGGTAAATTTTGAATAGGAAGTGTAGTGTGTACTGTGCATGTAGTTTGGTGAAGATAGTTAGAGAAATTTGTACTGGAGAGCATGCTGGCCTACTCTCTGTAACTGAGACACTGAAAAAGTTCAGCAAAGGGGGATGGTCAGGAACTAGTCCTGAGGGCTGATGAAACGGGAGCTCCAGCACTCCCTGTCATCAGCTTTCCATCCACCTCGGGAGTACTGCCCTGCTCGACTGGTGCTACAGTCTACTGCACGTGTGTGTGTGTGTGTCCATATATGCCATCCAACCTAAAACTCTCATCTCACAACTCGGCACCATAAACTTTCAGTAAATAAAAGAATAACCAGTCACCCTTTTTATATCAGACTTCAAAAACTTGCTGCAACATCATCTTTTTCAGAAATCATACCATTAATCTCACCCTCAACCACCCAACAAAACCCACACCCACCCCTCCTACCCACTGTCTTCACCCAGTCCAACCCAACTCCAGCAGATAATCAGTGACATATTAAAACTGGCATACACGAATTTTATATTGTCTTAGCAAAAGCTTGGCTAGACGTTTCCACATCAATGTGTGGTTTAAAGAGTGGCAGTGAGTTGGGAAGTAAATGACTGCGTGAGTGAATGGAGGGCTGGGTGATTAGCTGGTGGATGGATAGATGGATGGTAGGACGGTTGAAATGTGTGTTAAACTTATGGAAAATGGAGGCTTTTTGGTAAATGACTGAAAAAAAAAAATAGGTTGTTGGAGAATAAGATGACTGATTACAATTATAATTTAGTGAAAGTGAAGCTTAAATAAAGACTTGGAGGAGTTGACTGTGTATACTGTTAAGTGGAAGTTCATCTGACATGGTTTTGGATGAATCGATGTTGGATATGACTGGTATTGTACGGCTGGATGATGGAACACTGGTTAGTCAGTGTGGGTTACTGCAAAGCTTGATGGTGAATGAACTGATGGATGGACGCTAGTGACTGAATGTGTACGTAGTTGAATGAACATCGAATAAGAAAGAAAACTCTTTTTTAAAGGACTGATGGATGGAATGTGTAACTATTAATATGCGACTGAGTGCAGAAGGAGGTTGGGTTAGACGAACATTACGACTGCTAGGTAATAAATTTGTAAAATGTATAAAACTCTGAAATGATAAAAGAATTGCAAGATAGTTAATGTGCATGTGGGAAAACAGCAAATGTAAATGGTTTGAAACAAAGTATGGTTGGAAAGACAGGTGGTCTAGTGGGTGACTGACTGAAGGTCTTGATGGATGGGTGATATTTTCGGTGCGTAACGCAATCATGGATTATTGTTCCTAAGTCGAAACAACTAATGTCAAGTTAGGACGGCCTTGCAATCGCAGAGGTCAGTTATATATATATATATATATATATATATATATATATATATATATATATATATATATATATATATATATATATATATATATATATATATATATGAAAACAGGGAAAGCTGCAGGTATGGATGGGTGTGCTGTGGAATGCCTGAAGGGTGGTGGAGTGACTATTGTTGACTGATTAGTAAGATTGTTGAATGTGTGCTTTGTGAAAGGTATTGTGCCAATAGGAGCGTTCGCGCGCCTGAAAAAATGCCAGATGTCACCAATATTTTAATTTTTCAGATGGAAAATAAATCACATGTCGGGCAATAATTGAATGTCCTTTTTCATGCATCTTACTTGTTGTAAAAATACATAAATATTCTATTGCTTCTCTTTTAAACAGTATTGTGTCAATGCAGCATGAACAACAGTAATTATAAAAAAAATATTCCACGGCGGTTGCAGCCTGGTTTATGCATGCATAGAAATATATATGTATATCTATATCCAATAACAAAAATTAATTATAAAATATACTAACAAAATAAACTCCCTATGACTCAGAATAAAACTCAATTCACTTTAAAAAAAAAAATGTCAATATTTATATGCTGCCTCCGGTAAAACAAGTTTTCCGAGGAAACCGAAACAGCCGTCTGTCTTCACTGGCTGTCTGCTCATCACTTGTGCCTACTTCGTACGTCTGGCAGCGCTAAGCTTCGGTGCACCGTAAAATTTTAGAGTCTAATAAATATTAAACTATAGATAAACCATACGTGCCATTTTTTGTACAAGTGAGATTATATACAAATGTCAATATTCATACGCCTTTTTTACTTCTTACAGTCCAAAAACAGTCTATTGGGCAAATATTGTACTAATCTTCTTAGGGAAGAATATACAAATATATTATTTTATCTGTGATATCTTGGGTTAAATAGCATAAGTAAGAGTTATTTACATTTTCAAAGCTATTTGGTTAGCCAATATCGTAATTATCGATCAGAAAAATAACAGAAATTTAACTAAGATCCCCTTAGCCTGTTGAAACGAAAACGAGACATGGTTCCTGACGGTGTCTGGCAGATTTTCCTTTTCGCACGAACGCTCCTACTGACTGGGCAAGTGCTTGTGTGGTCCCATTGTATAAAGGCAAGGGTGATAAGTATGAATGTACTAGCTTTAGGGGTATAAGTCTCTTGAGTGTTGTAGGTAAGCTGTATGGTAGAGTGTTAGAGAGGGTACAGAGGGAGTGACTGGTGATGAGCAGTGTGGCTTTAGGAGAGGGAGAGGATGCGTGGATCAGGTGTTTGCTGTGAGACAAGTGTGTGAAAAGTATTTAGCGAAAGGCAAGGATGTGTTTTGAGCATTCATGGATTTAGAGAAAGCGTATGATAGAATTGATAGGGAGGCTTTGTGGACTGTTTTAAGATTGTATGGACTTGACGGTAGGTTACGAAAAGGGGTGAAGAGATTTTATGTAAATAGTAGAGCGTGTGTAAGAGTGGGAATGCTGTGATTGATTGGTTTCCTGTGAGAGTGGGGCTGCAACAGGGATGTGTGATGTCGCCTTGGTTGTTTAATATTTATATGGATAGTGTTGTAACGGAGGTGAATGCAAGAGTTTTAGGTGGAGGTCTGAGCCTGGTGAATATTGACGTTGGAGAGTGGAATCTGAAGCAGCTGCTGTTTGCAGATGGCACTGCACTGGTGGCTGATTCAGAGAAGAGATTGAGACAGTTGATAGAGGAGTTTGGATATATATATATATATATATATATATATATATATATATATATATACTGTATATATAGATATGTATATATGAATATATATATCCATCCATCCTTCCATCATCCAATCCTACATTGCCCCATGAGGAGCGTAGGAGCCCGGGTCTAGGCAATTGGTCCTGACATTTAAGATGAGAGTGACTAGCCTCACTCATCCCTGAGTGGCATTACATGAGCAATCAACCCCAACCACCCCTTGGATATACAGTAAACCTTCACCGGCTCAATATATATATATATATATATATATATATATATATATATATATATATATATATATATATATATATATATATATATATATATATATATATATATATATATATATATATATATATATATATATATATATATATATATATATATATATATATATATATATATATATATATATATATATATATATATATATATATATATATATATATATATATATATATATATATATATATTACATATTTTTTTGCAATAGGTTTCCTCAAACTGAACAAAATTAGCTGATTGCGGAGGAATAATAAAAATAAAATACCGAAAGGCAATATATTATGAGTGGACATGTGGTTGTAAGAGTAAAGAAGAAGGCTTAGTTCAATAACAATCAGTTATTCTAAAATCACGAAGGGTAATCATTCATTTGCCGGTAAGCCTCAATCTCTACACTCACTACGACTAGCAGTTGTCGTTTATATAATCCATGTCCCTAATTCTGGCGGTGGTAAAGAAGACAACACTCAAAGACCTCCTGGCCGACCCGGGAACTGAACTTCGGACCTCATGGCTGGAAGCCATTTATGGAATCGACTGCATCACCGTCGCCCTACTGGAAGAGTGGATGGCCAGAACAATAGAAGTTTAACATTCAACTGAACATTAAAGTGTAGTATGCAAAATGCATCGCTAAGGAACAGGTGACACGAAGTCTCCTGTGCTAATGAGATATACGGCTCCTAATCTAATCAGAGGTAGACTGTGGCCAAAGTACTCATCCTTATGGACACAGAACTCTTGTCACTCTGGTGTCGCCATGAGGGTGGTAAATTTTACTCAAGGCCGTCTTGATCGTTTAGCTTAGGCTGACATATTGACCCTTTTGTCTTGGCTGACGTCAGGTGAATTCCACTGCAACCGAAATTTACCGATGTGTAGGGGTTAAGAAAAAATCTTGCATTTCCCTTGATCTCGGAAGAAGGTTTGTTTATTTTAATCTGGTGAATTCTCAGAGGGTTAAAGTAACGACACGCGTCAGTTTCCACTCAGTGCAACTACTGAACCAGATTAATAGTTATTTATTCCAAGAGTGACTCAAGGAACTTGATTTAACTTTATTCGTTTATTTTTCCTGAGCAGGGTACCCATAAAATCTATTTATTGCCAGACGCCTTAATTTCTTATAGGGGGGGCCACAAACAATTCGCCTCCATGTCACCCTGTCCCCCGCCATTTCACTGCTCTGCTCCCACTTCACACCTCCTTCTCTCATATACCTCTCCACTCCATCCCTCCATCTCATCCTTGGCCTTCCCTTCCCTCTCTCCCCCTCCACCTCACTCACATACACTCTCTTCGTCAGTCTCTCACTCTCCATCCTCTCCACATGGCCAAAAATAAACACAAAATAAATAAATATTAAAATGTTCAACAACAAGCTTTTTTTCATCAGATGGTGCAACTGATCGTACTGTGGAGGTGACTGCTACTCTGGAGGTGACTGCTGTTATGCCTGCACACTGGAAAACTTGTGACTTCAATTCGGTTTGTGTTATAACAGAGCACGTACGACCTGGCCGGATGTGGTCAAGGCAGTAAAATTTCGAGTGTTGGTGCACAGATGCGCCAGAGAGCTTATATATCTCTTGAATAGTGGAAACGACTAACAGAGTAGATTTTGTCTCATATTTTCTTATATTTATCATTTGCGGATGCTAATTAATAAGAAGTGTATATACTCTTATTATATTCCCAAATGAAAAACAGGTAAAAAAAAACATTTAGTTTTAGAGGGGCTCGTTAAGGTTTTTTGTTGGGGTCACCCCAGATGATCCTAGGATAAGGCGTCTACATCTGGATGGAGTTCGTAAATTATGTCTAGGAAATTTTCATACTATAGTTGCCCTTCAGGCTTTGTGGAGTTTCATTCTAGATAAGTAGTGTAAATCCTACTTACAATGTCTGTCGTACTCTGCCAACTCCAGACAACTTAATTCTGCCCAGGGGATACATTCCATAAAGAAGATAAAGAACAGTGATTCTATCCTGTTAACAACAGGTTATCACAACATTTGAATAAACTTGTCTTCAGGGCCAGATGAGGATTGTCAGGAATGTTTTCCTTCTTGTAACAAATTATAAGTGAAGGGTTCTCTCTCTCTCTCTCTCTCTCTCTCTCTCTGTAACTAATGATTATTATTGGGATTTCTCTCTCTCTCTCTCTCTCTCTCTGTAACTAATGATAATTATTATTGGGATTTCTCTCTCTCTCTGTAACTAATGATAATTATTATTGGGATTTCTCTCTCTCTCTCTCTCTCTCTCTCTCTCTCTCTCTCTCTCTGTAACTAATGATAATTATTATTGGGATTTCTCTCTCTCTCTCTCTCTCTCTCTCTCTCTCTCTCTTGGTTGCTAATATTGTCGTCAGAGTAGTTATGGAGAAGGAAAGAAAGCAAAGGTTAACGTTTGAGATAAGGTTCATGGGAAATACGCTTATAGTTGAGAGAGAGAGAGAGAGAGAGAGAGAGAGAGAGACAGACAGACAGACAGACAGACAGACAGAAAGACAGACAGACAGACAGAGAAAGAGAGAGAGAGAGAGAGAGAGAGACAGAGTAGAAGAAGAAGAAGAGAGAGAACCACGTGTGTGGGATAATAGAAACGAAATCCTATCAATATAAATTCTCGGCCACCTCTCTCTCTCTCTCTCTCTCTCTCTCTCTCTCTCTCTGTACCGGTCTTTCAGCTTCTCATTACCTCTTCTCACTATCTCATATTCTGTCAGCATGCTTTTTCGTCAATGCATTTTCTCCCACGTCCTCCTTCGCTATGTTTTTTTTCTTACCAACCATTCTTATTGCCCATTCTCTTCCTCCTCTCGTTTTCTCCCCTCTCCAAATCTCCTAGCCTCGCGTACTTACTTTCCTCTCCTGCATTTCTCTCTGCCTGCCTGCCTCCCTCTCTCCTTCTCAATCTCTTACTCCCACCCACTCTCACTATCTACACATTCCCCTTTTGCCTCCCTCAATCCCCTTCCTTCCTTTCCCACACTGTCTATATAATATCTCCCTTCCTCTCCCCCCACCTCAACTGCTCTCATTACTAATTCCCTTCTCTCTTACCGCTCCACCCCTTCCCCCCAGTTTCTCCCCATCTCCATCCCCCATTCTCTCCACCTTCCTCTACTTCCCTTTCTTTTGTTCTCCTCAGCCTGTCTTCTCTCTCTCTCTCTCTCTCTCTCTCTCTCTCTCTCTCTCTCCTTCTGTGTGTCGCCTATCCATGAAAATTTTCGCACAAAACGAACAAACGACAATAAAAGACAATTGGACAGGAAGTTAGCTGAGGCCATAAGGGTGAGTTGGCCAGCACCGGACACACCAACCTGGCCCTTATGGCCCGAGGGGAAGTGAAGGGGAATGGGGGGGGGATCAAATGGGTTATTGGTGGGGCTGGGATGGGGGGGAGGGAGTAAGTGCGGCACTGGAGGGGGCTGGGGTGAGGGGGCTGGGGTAAGAGGTAGGGGGACATCAGTGTGAGTGATTTTTGAACTGGTCTTAAAAATATATGGGGTGATTATTTTCAGTGAGTGAGGACAGACACATGCACAAGCACGCACACAGCCCTGCATTCTTACACACACACACACACATACACACACACACACACACACACACACACACACACACACACACACACACACAGGAGGGGATTAAAACACGTAACAAACAAGACATGTCTCTCCTTACCACCTCTCCATCAATTCCTTCCTGTTTTCCCCTTCGCCTAATCATTTACTTTCCATTCGCTCTCTCTCCCTCTCTCTCTCTCTCTCTCTCTCTCTCTCTGAATGAAGCAGACATTTTTA
Organism: Coenobita brevimanus; assembly: GCF_032717465.1. Lineage (NCBI taxonomy): Eukaryota > Metazoa > Arthropoda > Malacostraca > Decapoda > Coenobitidae > Coenobita > Coenobita brevimanus. The sequence continues at coordinate 11,576,834 of NC_136957.1, read as the reverse complement.
TCAGCATTATTTTTAAAATCCTCTCGAATACTTTTTGCGTGTTAAATTGGTGGACAGCCTTGCAGCAGGTGTGAATACACCGTACAAGAAAAGTGAACCTTCGTCCATCCATCTATGATCACCATACATATCTCTTTTCCCACCCCACTGTGGGGTAATGTAGAGTCCAGGGGAGCCAGGAAAAAATTAATGGTGGAATTAGATACTAACTAAAGTGTGCCATGTTAAGTACGCCACACTGTCACTGACTCTCCATTCAAGCCTCAGGAATCCTGACTCCATATGATAGGTAAAAAAAAAAAAAAAACGCACGTAGCTTCTCACTCAGCAACCTGACAGTCACACCGACGACTGTCGGTCATAAAACTTCTCCGCACGTAATTCATCCAGCCAGCTCGATCACGTCATTTCTCTGGCCTCGGTAGATCGTATACGGCACTTTCTCACAAACTCGTTTACCATATCATTCAACTTCTTCAAGGTCTTCCACGTCATCTTACTCTTTCAAGTTCTCGCCGATAAACCTCTTCTACTACTCTATTCACACCCATTCTCTCTACATGCCCATACCATGTAAGCACAGTCCTTTCAACTCTGGTGTCCACAGACTTCCTTACTCTATATCTTTCACGAATCACATTATTTCTTATTCTATCCGCTCTCCGCACTCCGGACACATTCTTCAGCAGTCCCACCTCCACTGCTCCTAGTCTTCGCTTTTCAATTTCATGCCACACAATAGTTTCACACGTATGTTAAAGTAGGCACCAAACTCTTTCATGCAAGACTCTCGCACCAATCACACTCAGGCCTCTGATTCTTATCAACGCCTTCATTGCACCATCCGTTTTCCTTCCCTCTTCCAGTAACACTTTATTTATTCATTCTTTCCGACAAGGAGAGCATGTTTTCACCCCTGTTTGTTTGTTTCTTTGTCTGTTAGCAGGATTACTCATAAAACAAAAGAGATTTGGACCAAAACTGGTGATAGCCCATAACCCAGGGAACAATCGATTAACTTTTGGGACCGATCCGAATAGTATTACAGATTCTGGATTCGGAAAACACTTTTCGGGAAAGTCTAATCAGTGATGAGAAAACCTAACCCATTATGAAGAGTGGTTTGGAAATTACGATATCCTTATCGGAGAGATGAGCTCCACTGAGTATCCCTGTAGTTTACCTCTCTTTTCAATCACTGCACTCTGGTACGAAATCTCCCCCACCAATACAAGTCACTCTTCATTCATCATATGATCATTCTGGAAATCACTTTCTCTCTCAGTAGCCATTACTTTACATTTATCTTCAAGACACAGTGCTCACAAACATCTGCAAAACTCTACACCATTCTACCAAGCTCTTTTTTTTTTTTTTTTTTTTTTTTTTTTTTTTTTTTTACCGGCCTATCAACCATTGGGGCCGAAGCCCCTGGTTATTAAGGCCGTGTATATACAGTATATATATATATATATATATGTATATACATTTAAACATATATACATATATATACAAACATATATATATACATACATACACATACACACACACACACACACACACACACACACACACACTTCCATGCATACATACAGACACACTTTCATGCAAACGTACATATATATATAATAATTTTAATCTTATTTATTTTTATTTTTTTTTTGTATTTTTATTTTTTTAATTTTTTCTTGGTTTTTTATTTTTTATACCTTATAATATAAAGACAAACTAATCTAAAGACCCTAAAACTAATCACCTAACAGACAAATCGCTAACCTATACTAAATCCTACAGAGACAAATAGCTAGACCTACACTAATGGTAAAAATACCTCGACTAACAGAACGCCATCGACTACAGATATGTAATGCCTTTCTACATTACATACCTGCACTCATCACCTGGTGACTGTCAGTCGAGGCACAACCTAATATAGGGGACATCAATATATGAAAGGGAACCAGACGAGTCAGGAACATTTCCATATACGTCAGCTGTCGTCCCTAATTAGAATAACTTAAGCAAGATAATATAATGTATTTACATAATTTGTACAAAAAGTGAAGAACCTCGCCCAGCAGAACCAAGCTCTTGTTCTCTATATGCAATAACTACTGTATTAACTGCATACTATCAGGTTGTGGATACTCCATCCTTCATCATTCATTACCCACTCCATCCCTCTCTCCATTACTTCTAAAACACCATCCACACAAAAACAATCATGGGCACATAATACAACCTTGTGTCTATCCTGAACCATTCACTTAGATGTCCAGTTGCCCTTACGCATGCTTCACTATCTTCGTAAAAGGTATTAACCGCACTCAACAGCTTACCATCTACTCTGCACATATCCTTCTTTGTTTACCTTATCGTACTCTTTTTTTTTTTCCAGATCCATAAATACATATATACTTTATGTTCCTTCTCACGGGCCTTCTTTACTACCTGTCTCATGCATTATGATAGGTCTTTACGGCAATCAACAGTTTACAATGTACAGTACACCATACACACATTTCTCTGTTCATCTTTTCGTAGGTACGCTTTTTCTGGATACATAAATACATATACCTCATGCTCTTTCTCACAAGCCTTCTTTACTACCTGTCTCATTACATTATGGTAGACACACTCTCTACCACTCCTAAAGTCACCCCTGTTCTTCACTTGCTAAGCATTCAGGTATATCACTTTCTTCCTTGATGAAAATTCTTACATTTGCCATTCCTACAACACTCAAGAGACTTAGGCCACGATAATTTTTGCATTCACTTCGTTCGCCATTATTCCTGTTCAGGGGTAGCCTTTCACAGCCTTTTTCCATTCTACTGGTATAGATTCACTAATCAATTCTTTCTTACAAATCTCAAACATTTCATTCGACTATATGCATTACACTTCTGTGTACTCCTCATCATCTACTGCTTTCTCATTCTAAAGCCGTTTCACAGCATTCTTCACTTGTGCTAGTGTTACGTTTCTTGGCACTAAGTTTTTTCTTTTTTTTTACTGTTCATCACAAAAGGCAATTTTATCTACAGCCGCTGTCCTTGCACCATTCCCTTTCAACAGCCTTTCGAAATATTCTTTTCATCTGCTCCTTATTTTTCCGCTGCCTGGTATTCTTTCATTTTCATCCTTCACATTTTCACAATGCTTTTCACTTTCCATTTTACATTCATGCAACTCTTTCCAAAATTTGCTATATTCAGAGAGATTTGCTTTCATTTTTCTCCCAAGATCATCACTTACCTCCCTCTTTGTTTTACAAGTTTCTTCGCATGGTTCTTATTCTCATAATACTTCCTTTATTCATCTGAGTCCCATTCCTACATCAACTCTATCCACGTTTTCTTTTTGCTTCCATTTCTTTTCTAAAATTTTCATCCCACCACACTTCATCATTTTTATTTGCTTATCTCGCCATATCACACACCGCTTTGGCATTCGCATTCCCTACATGCCTTCCATAAGTTGTCCAACTCCCTTTGGTGCCGATTCATTGCTTCCAACACATCCACTATTTTAACATGGTATTTATCCGCCAAGGGTATATTTCTCACCATATCTATTTTCATTCCCTCTCCTTGACTGCTACTCTCTCTTTGTATCCAGCTCACTTCTCTCCGCCTGACCTTGCATATCACAATCATATGATAAGATAGACCTCCACTCCGTCCTCTCACCGGCATCATATCCACAACACTCTCAAGCATCGTTCTCTCCACATGCATGTAATCAATCAGGCTCTTTTCAGCACTGTCTCTGTTCCCACTGTACCAAGTATATTTATGTGCATCTTCACGCTTAAGATATGAGTTCAAACGTACAAGCTCCATTTGTAGCACCTGTCCTTCAGTCACCTTCCATTATTATTCACCCATGGTACTCCATAACGACTCATCACATTAATTATCATACCAGTGTCAACTCTACCATTCAGATCACCCATCCCAAACATTACAACTCCTGGGCATCCGTCCTATTCATCATCTAGCTGATCCCAGAACTTCTTTCTCTTACTCACCCTTGTCATCAAAAGGTGCATACGCTACAATTTTTGCCACTTTCACCCTTCTGAATTGGAACTTGATATACATACATCTTAAGCTGACACATAATCTTTCATTCCTCTCTGCCACTCATCATTCATCAGCGATGCAGTTCCTTCCTTACATCTCCACGTGCATTCATACCAGACCTTACACATGTCATGCCTTCCCACTCCTTCATTTTATACCGTTTCATCTCCACTTTATACAATGCCATAATGGCGTACCTAGCACTCTTAAACACAGACACCACTTCCTACCTCATGCTTTCCTCATTCATGCCTCTCACATTCCACACAGCCACACAAACCCGCCCATTTGGTTGGGACCGTAAACCAATACTGGACCCACCGGGGCTCTCCGAAATTTCATTCATTTTGAAAAGCTATTTTTAAAACCTGAGGAAGTCGAAGGACACTACCCTTACCACGCAACTTCAGGTCTGCATTCAGACTTTTCCTTCTAAATGGACTGCCAACTAAAACTAATGAACACCTTTACCTTAATAATATAGAAGTACCTCAAAATATACTCTTACAATTATATTTAACGTAATCCTGTGATTAAGACCATTACATACGTGCGCTGTAACAACATGCAGCTTAGAGAAGGTGAATTAGCGTAAGAACATCACTGCCACACATGTGTGCATGAAGAAAGGCTGCCCTACACTTTACTCTCAATCCACTTTCTGTTATTTAAATTTTGTACGTATGCAAAACACATCGGTTCTAGTAATAATATTATAATTTTTTTGTGAAATACTTTCTATGCATATCATTCAACTGACCAATGTACAAAACATTTTGATGTTGGCCTATTCTACGAGTAGGTCAACTTTGCCATGACATATGAGCTAGGCTTGCGTTTCTGAAATTTCACTTTTTTTTTTTTTCAGGAAAGATGGCTTCGTCGTCAAAAGAAGCGTAGTTAAGACGATAGTTACATCAAGTATGGTTTTACTTCAATCAGTAATGCAGGGCAGACACAACCACTGTGTATGGTCTGTTACAATACAAAGTTCTGTCTGAGGGTTCTGTGAAGACAAGTTTGCTCAAGCGACGTCTAAATGGCTGCCATCCAACTTTAAAAGATAGAGATGTGGATTTTTTCAAATGTATGGAAAATTAAGTGAAGCATGCTAGTCTTGATAAATCATAACAGTTACATCAGCAGGCACAAGCAGGTCTACTTGCCTCATATAATGTAACGCTAAAGATTGCGAAGGCCAAGAAACCACATTCGACTGCTGAAACTATTATTCTTCGCTGCTGCAAAGACATTGTGAGCTGCGTGATAGAAGAGTCTGCTGCAAATAAGTTCTCTACTTCTATCAAATAACACAATTCAACGAAAAATTTCTAACATGGAAAATGATATATAACAGCAAGTCCATGAGGAAATCAAAAGATCACCGATCAATAAATTCTCATTACAGCTTTACGAGACAACAGACGTCGCTGTTCACAGTTACTTGTATTCGCAAGATATGTAAATGGTGGAGACTTCAAGCAAGAATTTCTAGCTTGCCACTCACTGGAAGAGTCAACAAGCGGAGAAGATATATTCCAAGCCGTCATTAAATCCTTTTAAGATGTAGGCCTATCCTGGACAACTGTATGTGCATGCACGACCGATGGTGCATCTGCCATGCTTTGATTTCTTTCAGGACTTGCTGTTCAGGTTAAAAAGACGAATATTGATGTAACACATTTGCACTGTTTGACCCACTGGTATGCCTTGGCATCCAAGACACTACCTCCCGATCTGCGATTAGTTCATACTGATGTTACCAAAATGGTAAACACCAATACGTCTAGTGCTCTTAACAGTCTGATGTTTGGTTGCTGTACCAAGATTTTGATGCAGAATGTGAGGCTCTATTTCTCCACACCGAGGTGAGGTGCTGTCACAAGGGACTGTAACTGCTATAGTTCAGTCTCTTGGAGAAGAAATATCTGAATTCTTTTCTCGTGATTCAGACACACTCCCTAAGGTACTCTACACAAAGCTCAGTGATAAAATTTGGAAACTGAAGTAGGAGTACCTTATAGCGACATTTTTTTTTTTTTTTCATCAGAACACACTGAATGTGTCACTACAAGGCCAGTCCACAACATTGTTCTACGTCAATGACAAAGGGCATTTGCTATGAAACTTGAACTGTGGGAAGAAAATGCCAAAATTGTAAAATTTCACATGTTTGAAAACTTGGCTACAGCTCTTGATAATGAAGCAAATCATACTGACCTCATAAACTTACTTGTGCTCTCTAGTCTTCCTTGTGTAAGGAGATAGGTCTTATTTCCCAGAAACAGAAGAGAACAATGGCAAGTTTATATGTACACCATTCAAGGTAAATGTGCAGTCACTCCCTGAAGCTCTGCAGGAAGAATTCATAGACTTCGTGAATGAATCATCTGTTTGGGATGGTTATGAGACTTAACCGCTAAGTTCTGGCCACAAACGAGCCAGACATACCTCCTACTTGCCGATATGGTTATTTCGAAACTTCTAACATTAAAACAACATATCTTTGTGAGCAGGGTTTCTCTGTTTTGTGCCTCTCTAAAAACAAACTTGGAGCTTGGCTATGTGTGGACAATGATCTCAGGTTGGCAGTATCTGAAACATCACCCAGAACTGAAACCCTGGCACTGAATATGCAGGCACGGCCGTCACGGTAAGTTTCCTGCCATGTAGTTAGAAAACAAAGTGGAATAGTTCTGAAGAGATTTTTTAAAATTATAGTTTTGTGTTTTTCTTTCCTTGCAAATTAAAAATAATAATACAATACGAAAAGCAGTTCAGGGAATGTTCAGTTTTTTATAAGTCTATTCACAAATTACTTCCTTAATATTATCTCGATCTTAACAGCAAACTTTATTATTACAATGAACAATTGAGAGTTTATTTTAACTTTCCTGTTACATATAGCTGATCACATTGCCGGTTTGTATTTAAAAGCTTCGGAACAATTTTTTTTTTTTCTACTTATAGCTCTGAGTTTTTCTTTACATTCAAATTGTATATAACTATTCAATTTGTCAAATTATATTTGAATAATCGTAAAATCCAAAGAAGATTATTTGTTTCTTATTATTTCTGTTGCTACACAGCTACACGAAAAACGTACAAGGGGTACGTAGTAAATAACACAGAACCTCAAGGGGTTCGTGATGGACTGAAGTTTGAGAAACACTGTGTTAGGTCAATCAGACAGATTAAGGTTAATACAGGCCGCCTCATGTCATGTGTACGATGGCCTGTGTCAAAAATTGGTTTCCTCTCTCTCTCTCTCTCTCCTGTGGAGCGACGTAAAAAAAAAAGATTCGTGAAGAACGTGTAAAAGATTGGTACTGTGGATTAAAAAAAAAAAAAAAAAAAAAAGATGGAGGTGGCTACGCCGTATAGGGCAAATGCAGAGTACGGGTCGTGTTATGAAGCCTGAGATGGCAAAGGTGTTGGCAAACCCATTATTTCTAACGATAATTTTCGGCAAAGTTGCAGGTAGGAGGTATAATTAGCCGCCGTGGCACGTTACACAGCACATTCAACTACCAGACGGATAATCTAAACATGGTTAACTCTCTTCATGGGCTTCATTAATGAATGTTAAACAAGGGACACTTGCCTATTTCCTCACACACTTTAATTTAATAATATGGCAGTTGGACTCAGAGCGAGTGTGAGACTAGAAGATGGCGAGGACGACCGAGTACCAGGTGGTAAGGCAAGGTGGCAGATATAATTATGGGGGAAGGTGGTGTGTCGTGGGAGGTGTTACTGGGTAGGGACAAACATTCCAGATCCCTACGGTCAATCTTCACGAGATGCAGGGTTAGATAAAACACACACACACACACACACACACACACACACAGATGGTATCAGTCAAAAGCATAAAATTTTTTCCATTCACCTTTTGTCCCTTTCGATGCAGTCAATTATTTTATTCTCAGTCTCATCATACAACTTTGTCCATTATTAGGGAACTCCTGGTGATGGAACAGTTAGCCTTTCATCACTACACTCATTTTTTTTTTTTCTTAAATCGAGGAGATGCATTTGATAGGCTGGTGATACTGGCAGAATGCAACATGTCGGAATAACATCGTTGTATTTCAAATAATTACCAGTAATGCGAATCGAAACTTACTAACTCAATCACAACAATGTTATTCGGACATGTGGCATACATCCAATCATCACCAACCTGTCCAGTGCATCTTCGCCTCGGTAAAATAAATAAATAAATAAATAAATAAAAAACTGAGTATGGAGGTTTTTCTAGACTACATAAGACTGGTAAAAACACGAACAAAATCGGAAAAATAAATGCCACTACAGTCCATTGGCTGAGTGTGATCAGAGGAGTCCTTCTCGAGCGGAAATAAACGCATCGACCTTACGTGACCAGAAGAGAGAGAGAAAAAATGTGTTATGGTACTGGCAGGGAAGGATTTAAGGCCAGTTTTTATTTGTGTGTGTGTGTGTGTGTGTGTGTGTGTGTGTGTGTGTGTGTGTGTGTGTGTGTTTCTGAGGCAAGATGGCAAATGAGGTGTTTAATCTTATATTCAAGTTACGAATAAAAGTGTTTGAGGTAACTGGAATATTTTACTCAAAAGTGTACGGAATCTAAGAGTGCAACAGACTAATTGGAACGTTTATCATGATCATCATCATCAACTTCTTCTCGCGGGCTGGGTAGAATCTACACACAGAAAATATTGGAAAACCATCATCACCGTGCCAGGCGACAAAGGCTTCATCTTCATTCACTTATCAGCCAAGCCTTCGAAATTTTCCTCGTCATCACGGCCGCCAAACCATCCACAGTTACGTATTTCTAATAAAACAGACACAGATATGTACAAATTATTCTTCAGATTTATGGTATTAACTACTTTCCTTCGCATTATGAAAAACTTTTTCATGTTTTTTCGAATAATAAGAAAGAATAACTAGACATTATATATATATATATATATATATATATATATATATATATATATATATATATATATATATATATATATATATATATATATATATATATTTTTTTACGGAACAGAGAAAGATAGTGTACACTTTAAGTGAGAATACTAAAAATCACTACGGTACTGTTCCGTAAAGTTCCAGGTTCAAAACAAAAGAGTTAGGTAAAATTACAAGTTAAAGTTTAATGCTCAAACTAACAACAAAACATTCAGGACTCATAAGGATAATGTAATGGCAAAAAACAGGTTAAATATATGGTTAACTGCAATAGCCTCTATTAACACGAAATTAGCAAGAGTAAATTTATCTAAGTCAGCCCTGATAAAATGACAATACCAGATAATACTCAGTGAATGCAAGATATATTATTACAGATACAAAAAATTATTAATGATGGCTGACAATAAGAACCTTACATGAATCACAAAAACCTCACCAGGCCCACGAATCAACAACCTATGCCACACAGTAAAAGAAAAAATGCAACAACACTTATACTCAAATTACACAGCTGTTAGATGGTTGGAGACTTCCTGAGCACTCACAATAATAACAACTGTACAGGGGAGGACAGAGATGTGAACAAAATGAGGAGTAGATCTAAGTGGCAATAATGCAGAGACTGAGCTCATTATATAGGGGCCGGCAGAGCTTGATACAACTTGTAAGAAGGACGCGCAAATGAAGCCATGGGGACAAAGAGTTGACAATCCTGCTCTGAACAACAGAAAGAACGACTTACTCTACTATAAGGGAGGAGGGGGGGAGTGAGGTAGAACACGCTCGTGATCAAACATGCAGCATACTGTACGTTAGAATTACACAAAGGATGATGAAATCATAGGCTATGTAATCATAGGCTATGTAACAATATATATATATATATATATGTATAAATATATATATATATATATATATATATATATATATATACACACAAATGTATACACACACACACACACACACACACGAGTAAATGTGTGTGTCCGGTTGAGTAAATTGAGAGTGTTGGCCCGTCTCGGTTACCCTCTCCCCCTTTTTTTATGGGGGAAACAGCATATATATATATATATATATATATATATATATATATATATATATATATATATATATATATATATATATATATATATATATATATATATATATTTATATATATATATATATATATCCTCAGGTGATTAATACACCTGACATTCGGTAAGTCTATGGATTCATGATTGATACAGTCGTCATAAATATAATTTTACGCTTACTGTTCCATAATTATGGTATATCTATCTTGTTGTATTAATGGCAGACAATGTTGCTGTATTGATTAGATTCTGTAGGTCGTTGTGCACTGCAGGAAACATCTAAAAAATTCTACAGACACATAGATATTCGACATTTTCAGGGTCTTATGACAGACTTATGTGTATTGTCAATTGTAATGTCAACATCATTGGTGGGAGAGATAAAACCATTAATATTCTCAGTTTACAGCGGAAGGAAATGTGCGACTTCCTTCTTTATCCTTTACATTTTCATCTTCACTCACATTTACCTCAACCTTTTCTTCACTACCTACTTCTTACTCTCGACTCCTAGTAAACTTTCTCCTTCAACTTTCCTTCTCTCATTTCCTCCATTGGTCTCGATTTTTTCTTTCCAAGGACCCCTTATCTTTTCTCTTTCTCTTACACGCTAGTTAGATCTTTAGAATTAACATTTTTATCCAACAAATAACATCGTTATGGGCCAATAGGCCTACAGTTGTCTGTACTTCCTATGTACTCCTATCTTCTCATTCCCTCACAGGTCCCTCCTTTCTCTAACTCTCATATCTACATTGCCTTACCTAACTTTCCTTCATCCGTGCCTCCCTCTTTCTCCGCTCCTTCACCATCCCCTCCACCCTTCTTCACGTCCCTCACACGTACCCTTCCCTTTCCCTTTCTTCCTTACCCATCCATCACCGTTTCCTCTTTTTCTTTCCAACCATTACTTTTCTCTCTACCACTCTATCCTTCATTTCCTTCCCTCGCTCTTCAGCCTTTCACTTCCTTTCCCACAACCCTGGCTTCCTCCTTTATCTTCCCTCATCCTTCCCTCCCTCCTTCCCTTCGACTTTTCTTCATTTTTCATTCCCTTCCTCCCTTCTTCACCCCACCCTCATGTACCGCACCAATGCCTCCATTCCTCTTCACTCTTTTTCCTCCCGTCTCATTTTCTCCTTCCCTTGCCTACCTCCCTCACCCCTTCCTCCAAACAACTCTCCCTTACTTTTTTCACTCCTCCCATCCTTCATTCCCTCACATTCCCTCCCAAACATTATTCCATCTTTCTTTGTTTCCTGTCTATCCCTTCCTCTTCTCCCCCCCAGAACTTAATTTTTACCCTTTACTTTTATTTCTAAGTTGTGACAAGAAATGAAGATATGGCTGGAAGAAGAAATAGGCAGAAACGGAAGGGAAGGAGATGGGAAGCGAGGTAAAAGGATACTGAGGTGGAAATGGTAGACGGGTAAATGGTACATTGATAAAACTGGTGATCACTTGGTGATGTGTGAGTTAGTGAATATGTGGATGGGTAAATGAACGTGTGGTTGAATGAATGGATGGAAATGTGGATCAGTGACAGAATGGATCCATGTAAAAATGGACTAGTATGTAGATCATTAAATGATAGAATGGATAAGTGAACCAGTGAGAGAGTGAACTAAACTGATTAATTCGTGGATCAATGAACGAATGTGTGATTTACTGAATCGATACTTCGATCAACGGATAAAGAATGCATCAGTGTGTGGTAATTAGATTAACGGACGACTGAACAGCTGATGGAATGATTGGATAAGCAGATTTATGGAAGAATGATGGAATGAATAAGGGATTAATGAGATAGACGGCTGGACCAGTATGTAAACTAAGAAATGTATATATGATTGAATATATGGACAAGAGGACCGACTGGCGAGGGAGTAAATTAATGGACAGATGAGTAGACTAATGGCCGGACGAATGAATAGCCATGGTGAATAGATGGACCGATAAACAGTTAATCCAAAAAAAACAGTAAATAAAAGCCGGTAAGCTTTGTCAGCGACTGGAAGTGAGTTTCGACACTAAAAGTCATCTCTCTATGGAGGAACTCCGGAGCAATATTACAGCCAAGAATTATGCCCCTGGCTTGATAATCTTCAGAGCCTTGGAATATTTTCGCGCGAGCAAGGTCGTAAGTTTAGCGCTCCTCATATATACTGCACTTGATGACCTTTGACCCCTGACCTGGCGGATATAGGTCATACATGTATGAAGCACATTGTAGTATTCATTAACATCTATAAACATGCAAAGTTTCATTCGATTCCATCAATCCACTGTGGAGCTACGGAATTAGAAAATCGTGGAATGGCCCACCACAGGCAGATCACCTAGGTGGCGCTGCCAGCGACTGGAAGTGAGTTTCGACACTAAATATCATAGAAAGTTGTACTAGTCATTGTCTATAAACATGCAAACTGTAATTCAATCCCATCGAGAGGCTGGGGAACTAGGGAAGCATTTTTGAAAACCGGTACAAGTTGCTAGGGACGCTGAGGCCAATCTTCACAGGGTTGCCACTCGAAAACTGGAGGGGAGAGAAAATGAAAGTCACACCTCCGATATGGAATGACCTCAAGATTACCTTTAATGAAGTCAGAGCTTTCTACACCCATTAGTAAAACTTCTACAGCTAAAAACGTGAAAAGTACACACACACACACACACACACACACACACACACACACACACACACACACACACACACACACACACACACACACACACAAAAGCTGGTTTTCGGCCGTTGCTAGGCAACGAGTAGTTGTCTGGCAACAAAACCTTGCGGACACAACTATGTCAAAGGTTGGTCGTTGTGTCCAATTTTGGTCGGAATCGGTTAATTCTGAGAGGCAGAAGTGCTTGCCACAAGTAAGAAAGAAAGAAATACTATAAGAATACAAGAAAGAAAACGCGACTAACAATAATGGCAGCATGGAGCTGGCCAATAATATGAATGAATGAATGATGTGAGTGATGACCTGGATGGTGTATGAAGGAGAGGGGGAATGCAATATATCCGTATGTCTGTCTTAATCTCCGAGAATGCCACTCTAAATAAAGTAATCGAAAGAAAACCTGGTGGTAAAATAAAGTATGAAAATATTATTTTTGTCCAGTAATGGACGTGAAGAAGATCTTCCCGTTTTGGTAAAGTTTATATATCGTGATGGAGATTAATGTGTACTTACCGAGATTTGGTGCACTGCAGTAGTGTCTGTTGCAACTGCTGTGACTGAAGTAAATATTTTTACATGACATTTCCCTGACATTAACTCTCCAATTTTTTAATAGATAATGGCAAAAAAGGAACTAACTGATCACACGTACGGTAATGAATGCAGTATGAAGTGTGAGAAGTCGCCGGTTGTATCATGGAGGAAACATGAAATGGAAACTACTACCTAAAGAAATATATACTTCATATGACTAAATCTGATAACAGCAAGCAGACTCATGACAACTGTTCTGGATTCAGTGACCTTGATAATGTACAATTATTCTCTCGCATTCACGGGACAGTTCTGCTTAGGAAGGTGGAGGCTCGATGGAGTAAGAACATAGAATCTAAACATTTTGCCCAGAGCTGGTTTGGAAGCTAAAACTTAGCACCTGAATTGGGCCTTGGCTACGTGTGAGAGCCATCGAAAAAAGATTTACAATAAGCAGATATATATAAGATTTCCTAAATCCTGGGAACACTGACAGTGGCTTCTTTTACCACCCTTGAATATAGGAAAAAAAAAAAAAGGAATAAGATGGGGAACCGAAGTAACATGAGGAGAGGAAAGAAAGACAAAGGAGAAACGAGAGGGAGTAAAATGTGCAGGAACAGCAAAAGTATGAGAAAGGTAGGGAGTGGAAGAAGGGCAGAGGAGGGAAAGAAGAGACAGTTTAGTGGTGGGCTATTAAAGAGAGAGAGAGAGAGAGAGAGGGGGGGAGGGGGGAATGTGTCGGAAGGCGACCTTTTCTCCCTCTGTCCACCCATTAATTAGTCCTTCCTTAGTTTCTCTTTCTTTGTCATTCATGTTTCTTTGCTCCACACATGGCTGCATTTGGCTAAAATCACTCACTATTTTTGCTTTACCCCTCCCCTCTCCCTCCCTCCCTTCCTCTCTCTCTCTCTCTCTCTCTCTCTCTCTGTTTCACAAAATATAACGTTAGAGAGCAATGAGACCAAAGATTTTCTTTTTTTTTTCTTTTTATGATGGTGAAAGCCATAATGACGTAGTCTCTCTCTCTCTCTCTCTCTCTCTCTCTCTCTCTCTGTATATATATATATATATATATATATATATATATATATATATATATATTAAGACACACACAGGCTAGAGTGACAGGGATAGGAATTCACGGCAGCCGATCGATCTCATACCAAGCCATACATAACAGATAAACAAGAGACATTTACAGAGAAACATAAAGTTTCAAATCAGGTTTATACATCCACAATGGATTTTAGTGGTATTTTACTGGCAGACTGGTTACTGGTGGTAACTCCTTGGTAGATCTAGTTCACTGTTGGTCGTGTCAACCGTCTGCTGCCTTCAGCTGACCGTATACTGTGACAAACCTAATAGCTCCTGATAGACCAGGAAACCATTTATTGCAGTTGATGATAGCCACATGCCCAATGCCTGCTGATTCGGTGAGTTAACTCCTTCACTTTGAGAGGAGTTATAGGTCGTGCAGGAAAGAACAATACTGGTTGCTGTATATGCAGCATTTTTTCGTGTCACAATCCGAACTAGTAGAGCCTTATTTGGTGCACAATGGTTGCCAGAAACACCATTTTATCATCAGTGTACACCAGTAACTCTGAGTCCGTGGAAGGGGGAAAGCGTGTGACCGCTACCTGTACCACATTATTATAATGCATAATTGGTATATCAAGGGAGAGTGAAATATGAAAATAAGTGAGAAAGAAGTAAAGTAAAATTTTTTGTAGAGGCATACGATCATTTTTAAGCCCTTTATATAATCTTAATTTATACTTCGATCATTTAAAAATATGTTTTAATGAGAGAAACCATAATTGGTACAAAATACATGACAATAAATTTACCTGTTTCACTCTGAACAAGTACCACTTGATAACATTTAATGATGTTACTTGTGGTGCTCTGTTATTATAACTGTGCAAATATTACACACTGATAATGGTACCATAATGAAATATGAATGACTTACTTGAACTGATAAGCTAGCAGAACAAATATAAGATGCTCTCAGCACGAGGTATATGCCTTAGCAAGAGAAGTACGTACACATTCATGGTCCGTGTTATGTATTTTAACATTTCATAATGCTAAATTGGTTTTCAGTGGATCAATTTTATCCCATTTCTCGGGATAAGAAACGCCCATTCTTTGCCAGAGGTCACTACAACCCGATTTGGCCCGTAAGTGTTTATATCCAAGGAATGACTGAGATTCATTATGCCTGCTTCGCGAGGCAATAATGTAATCGCCTGCTGTGTGTGTGTGTGTGTGTGTGTGTGTGTGTGTGTGTGTGTGTGTGTGTGTGTGTGTGTGTGTGTGTGTGTGTGTCAGTTGCCAAAATATATCAAAATCAAGTGGGCAAACTGTATCCAAACTTTGTAGGCAGTGTCCCAGGATATGTGGCTTAAACTGATTAGATTTTGGCGAAGCTGCAATGATATGACTCCGACTGCCAGAGGACCTTAGTCAGAACACATTTAAAATGCCATAACTTATAATTTATGCTTCCATGCTACAAAAACAGTTGTTTGGCAGACCTGAGGAACAGATTCACATATAAAGTTGATACTTACATTGTATTTGGTCAACACCCGTCCAAACTAGTCCCCATTTTTAAATTACAATTATTTTATTTTACCAAAGATTACTGATCTAGCTTTTTGGTGAAGGCGGACGATACGCATTCGTGGACGAATGCTTTGGCTGTCCTTTCCCTGGTAACTTCACTCATGGAAAAACGACATGTCACTTTTTCCTTAAATCTCTGGAGTAAGTAGTATAGCCCGAAACCCTACGTTCCTGACGCTGCAATAAAGAAATGCATGTTGGATCAATGGATAGTTTTTTGCAGTGGTAATACAGACCTGGATTAGATACATTCTTATGTATCTGAACCTGGATATCTGCTATGACGTCTGTTCCCGATGTCCAGAAGTCTGTTTATGACACAGTAAGAGAAGGCAGACACCAAAATCACCCAGCATTCACATACTGATACCCACCATCACCAAAGTGACACACCAGGGACATGACATTCAAATCTGGGATTATGGCATCATTAGGGCTGTTCTTACAAAGTTTTCAATGTGGCCATATGGACAGAGGGGTGAATGACGAATATCCAACTCTTCCTAGTAACAACTAGGACTGAACTGACTAACCTGTGAAAGATGATGGTATATTTGAGGTAGATTAAAGTAGCTGCAGTATAAGAATGGTACACTACATACACGGTGACAGTGAGAGTCAGTTAAGAAACAAAGAAACTTTTCACTCTCCCCACCCCTGGCACAACACTGATGCATTTCGATAATTCCCCTACAGCATATTGGGTTGGCTGAAAAAGAAAGACGGGTAGGAAAATGGTGGTTTCATTCGTGATGGTTCTAACAAAACAGAGAGAGAGAGAGAGAGAGAGAGAGAGATGAGGGGAAGGGAGTCTGCTAAGGTCCAGTGGTCCTAAAGTGGTACTGGCAAATCGCGGGAGGGAGGCATCAAAGAAAACGAGAAATTACCAAAGGTCACCACGGCGTTTAATCTGATCTCTGGAATGTTGTTAATAAGAGATCGGTGTGTGTGTGTGTGTGTGTGTGTGTGTGTGTGTGTGTAATGGATTTTCTTGGTTGTGTTTGGGTGGATGATTCTGGGTTGTAATGTACGAGCCTAAAATTTCATCTCTTCCTTGGCTTTGTAAATCTCAATATTACACTTCAGTGTTCCCTTTTACGATATTAGTGGAAGCTCTATCAATATCAGTATTTCATAAATAAACGATAAAGCATAATACGCAGAATAAACTGCTACAGAAGAGGAAACGCGAAATATTGAAAGCCATTTAGAATGCGACCCTAAACGTATGTGTGCCTGTGTGTTTGGATGACTGTGTTTGTGTATATCCCTTGTATGTGTGTGGCCCTCTTTGAGCGAGTGTATGTTTGTCTATTTAAAGTGTATCTACAGTAGGTAAGTTCGGTTATATTTCTCTCAGACAAGGAGAGTATGTTTTCACCCCCGTTTGTTTGTTAATTTGTTAGCAGCATTACTCAAAAACTGAATGAGAGATCTGAACCAAATTTGGTGGCTAGATAGCCCATGTCCCAGGGGGAAAATCGATTAGCTTTTGGAACCGATCTGGATCGTATTATAGATTCTGGGCCCGGAAAACATATTTTGCATAAACCTAATCTGTGATGAGAAAAACTAACCCATTATGAAGATTGGTTTGGAAATTACATTGCCCTTGTCGGAGAGATCTGCTCCACTGAGTGCCCCTCTAGTTTTTAATGCAAAGAAAAAAGAAACAAACGCTAAAACCACCGAAAAAAAAAAATTGTTCTTTCTCAGAAAAAAAAAAAAAATGAAGAGGAGAGCAAAATTCAAGATCTGATCATTTCGAGATCCTCAGCAACATTGCTTCTGAAAATGAATGTGGGTCACTTGCAAAGGCATGCAGAAGAATATTGTTCTAGAGCTGATCTTTTGCAAACATGGATAAATGAGAGTATTTGTTACCTCCTGAATTAGTGAGTTGGGCAGAAAAGATGTGAGCGTGACTTCCCAGATGAGTGCTACACGCCCTCCAGAATGGCGAACCAATGCATGTGAGCAATTCTAAACTGCAATGGCCTCTGCCGTAAAAGAGCGATAACTTTTCAACAGTGCAGTAAAGTGAGAAAGGTTCAAGGCAGTAGCTAGAAGGAGAAACGTTAATTAGACACAAAGCCTTTGTCCCCACCCTGTTTGAAAGAGTATTACGGAGAGCTCCCCCCCCCCAACCACCATCACCACAACCACCACAGAAGAGAGCTCTGAGGGCGAATAAAGTCCTACCACAAAGTCGACAACTATGTAGGGTTAACAAAATCTGAGAGAGACTTAGCACACACCATCTCTTCAAAGCGGATTTTGCGTGGGAGGTAACATGATCAGTCCCTGATGCGTCCAAAGAGTAAGCAATTCCAAGGATATTAGAAGATAATGAAGGACTGATTTGTATACTCCTTAATATTAAGGGATATTACTTTGGACGACTCAAGAACTTAGTATTTGATGCATAAAATCAACAACGTTCATTTTACCCCAAACAAAAATGAGAGCCAACACAAAAATCATATACGACATAACCCTCATCCTGAGGTTGCTGAAGCAACTGCCGTGATGGACACTGGGGGAAGTGGGTGGAAGTGTGAAAGGTATAATGGATGAGTTGATAGTGCTTGATGTGTAGCCCAGGTAATCATTAATGAAAAGACGGAAGAGAGTTAGTGATAGGACAGAACCCTGAGCAGCACCACTATTAATAGCTATAAAACAGGAACAGTTGCCATTTAAAAAGGAGCTATAGAAAGACCAGAATTAAAGCTAGGAATCAAGGAACAGATAGAAGGATCGAAACTATGAGAGGGTAGTTAGGAAATTAAAGACTGTGCCAGACTCAGTCAAAAGCCTTTGCGATGTCAAATGCAATTCAAAGGATCAGCCAAAGTCCCCAAAAGAAGATGACAAATACTCAGTAAGAACGGTGAAAAGATCACCAGTGTCCTTGGCAGAACACACACACACCACAAAGCCCGCCAGGAGACAGGACGTGTGTGCTAGGCAATCCCTAGGTCCTGTCCTCCCCACTTACTATTTTTTAATCAGCCCATACCCCACTGACCGGGCTAATGTATGGCCCGGCCTGTAATAAAGTTGCAGGAAATCTTTGAACGAACGAACGAACTTGGCAGAATCTATGCAAATTAGGGGAAGAAGGTAACCCAATTCGGAATTTCCTGTTAAGGAAAGAAAAAAAAAATCCAAATACAAGATATTAAAGGAATAGGGCGATTGTTAGACGGTTGACGTCGATTACCCTTCACTGGGATAGGTCTAAAAAATACCAGCAAGATGAAATGGTACAAGCTGACAGACAAAGGTGAAAGGGTTTACTTTGGCAGGGTGTCAGGACAAAAATACATTTTTAGAGAACAACAGGGCAAGCTACCCCAGGATCATATGCCTCTTAGTATTGAGCTCAATGAGACCATAAGATACATTTTCTGAAGAAATTTCATGTACATGCATGTGGAAAGATGCAGCTGTTGCATTCTCTGAGTGGTGTTTTTTGTATGGTATGGACGTATAATTAGGCAAGCAAATCCTTCTTACTTTTACTTTGTAATTTAGGCTTACAGAATACACACCTTTGTTATAACACATCATACACCAAAAACCCTGAAAGTTCAAGTCTCTTGATGTTCGTTCATTTTTGTGCTCCTTTGTCTAACACGTCTACTTCTCATTAGCTACTCATTCACCTCTTTCTCACTCTCTCTCTCTCTCTTATTTACTTAATCCGACCCGAGGCTTGCAGTAGAAAAAGTGTTCCTGGGCCTTTAGTCATCCTATGGGTGGCAACTGGTTCATTACACCCTTATATGTCATCATTTATGCGGTAATACCCACTGCTGTCAATGAAAACTTGCCAGGGCTATCTCACTTCGTACTTGTTTGATGGTATTAACGATAATGATTGCTGTCATTCAAGAACTTAAGAACATAAGAAAAAAGGATTGCAGCAGTAGGCCAGTTGGTCCAATGGCCCAAGCCAGGCAGCTCCCACATGAGAAATTAAACTACTATACTGTGTTACGGAACAGAGAGAGATAATGAACACTTCAAGTGAGAATACTAAAATCACTACTGTTCCGCAAAGTTCCAGGTTCAAAACAAAAGACTTAGGTAAAATTACAAGTTAAAGTTTAATGATCAAACTAACAACTAAACATTCAGGACGCATAAGGATAATGTAATGGCAAAAAACAGGTTAAATATATGGTTAACTGCAATAGCCTCTATTAACACGAAATTAGCAAGAGTAAATTTATCTAAGTCAGCCCTGATAAAATGAGAAACCCGGATAATGCTCAGTTAATGCAAGATATATTATTACAGATACAAAATATTATTAATAATGGTTGACATCAAAAACTCCACACGAATCACAAAAACCTCACCAGGCCTACGAATTAACACTTTATGCTATACAGTACAAGAAAAAAATGTAATAACACTTATACTCAAATTACACAGCAGCTAGATGGTTGGAGACTTCCTGAGCACTAACAAAAATAATAACTGTACAGGGGAGGACAGAGATGTGAACAGAATGAGGAGTAGATCTAAGTGGCAACTAATGCAGAGACTGAGCTCATTATACAGGGGCCGGCAGAGCTTGATTCAACTTATAAGAAGGACGCGCAAATGAAGGCATAGAGGACAAAGAGCTGACAATCCTGCTCTGAACAACAGAAAGAACGACTTACTCTACTATAAGGGGAGAAAGGGGGAGTGAGGTAGAACACGCAAGCCTGGTCACTATGGAAGCATCGTGGCGAATCGTGAACAAACATGCAGCATACTGTACATTAGGATCATACAAAGGATGATGCAATCATGAACAAAACTGTATCATAACTTAGAATTATACAAGGGATGATGAAATCATAGGCTATGTAACACCTCCCCACAAAGAAAAAGAAATTTACAAAGGAAATTTCTCATTACTCTAAAACAATCTGTCTAAAGTCTAGATAAGTATTCTGCAATAACATTTTCTTTCCCCTTGACATGTTGTATGTCTAATGAATACTCCTGAAGAAGTAGACTCCATCTTGTCAACCTCTGATTTTTATCTTTAAACTTACTAAGGAATTTCAATGAGTTATGATCGGTATAAATGACTATGGGGTCAAAACCAGAACACAAATAAAATGAAAAATGCTGTAAACCCAAAATCAAGGCCAAAAGCTCTTTCTCAATAGCTGAGTAGTTCTTTTGAGGTGGAGTGAATTTCTTACTGTAATAAGATACAGGGTGTTCAATACCCTGATCATCCTCTTGCAGCAAAACAGCCCCAGCTCCTGTATCACTTGCATCAACAGCCATCTTAAAAGGCTTAGCAAAATTTGGAGTAGCGAGCACTGGCTGACTTAATAGGATAGCTTTAAGTTTTCTGAAAGAGGATTCACAGTTATCGGTCCAGACAAATTTAACTCCCTTTTTCAGTAGGTCTCTAAGTGGTGATACAAGAATTGAAAAGTTAAGAACAAATCTCCTGTAATAACCTACCATTCCCAAAAATCTTTGTAGCTCTTTCCTACTTTTAGGTCTGGGAAGATCACTTATAACCTGAACCTTAGCTCCTGGTGGTGCAACGTGTCCATCACCAATTACGTACCCAAGGTACTGAACTTTAGCTTGACCAAACTCACACTTTGATAAATTAGCTACAAGATTAGCCTGAACCAAATGCTCAAGAAATTTACTGACATGGCATAAGTGATCATTCCAGTTGTCACCAAAGATTAATACATCTTCAATATAAACAACACACCCCGCCAAACCCTCTGTTACAACATTCATGAGCTTCTGAAAAGTGGCTGGTTCATTCTTCATACCATATGGCATAACAGAACATGCAAAAGTCTTTCCTAGTGTTACAAAACATGAGATCTCCCTAGCACGTTCAGTCATAGGTACTTGCCAGTATCCCTTTAACAAATCAAACTTACTTATGTACCTAGCCTTTTCGATCTTGTCTATGCAATCTTCCACGCGAGGGAGAGAGTAAGTGTCTGTTTTGGTTATCTGATTAACACGTCTGTAGTCGATGCAAAGCCGCTGTGACCCACCTGGCTTTGGGACTAGAGTGACAGGAGACCTCCACTCTCTCTGACAGGGCTCAATCATCTTGTGGTCCAACACGTAGCCAAGCTCCTTCTGGATGAGAGGAACTTTCACTGGGTTCACACAGTAAGGAGGCAGTTTAATTGGCTTTGCATCTCCAACATCGACATCATGCATCAACACAGTGGTTCTTCCTGGAGTGTCATGGAACACTTGCAGGTAGGCCTGCAGTAATGCCGAAAACTCCTGCCTTTCCTCGGGAGCTAGATGAGAAAGTTTAGTCTGAGGATCATTCATGATATCAGGATTCTTCCCCAAACTATCACTCAGGCTCATACTGCATGGGAGAGCTTCACTTGCAGACTTGGGTGGTACAGCTACAGTGCAGACTGGGTTATTTTCGTCCCGCCTGTGATATAACTTTAGCATGTTGATGTGACAAAGTTGCTTGTTCTTTCTACAATCTGGTGTGGCGATGACATAGTTGACATCACTGAGTTTCTTCTCCACTAAATAAGGACCACTAAACTTGGCTTGAAAAGGTTGCCCATGCACTGGTAGCAGAATCAAAACCTGATCTCCTGGCTGAAAGTGGCGTAACCTGGACTTCTTATCATACCAAGTCTTCACCTTCTCTTGAGGAGCTCCTAAATTCTCTCTCACCAGCTGTAAAGCAGTGGACAGCCGTTCTTGGAACTTCATCACATACTCCAGCAGGTTGACGTCATCTTCCTCCGACAGCCAGCATTCCTTGAGTAGCTTAAGGGGTCCTCTTACTTCATGGCCAAACAGTAGTTCAAAGGGTGAGAAGCCCAGTGATTCATTTGGAGATTCTCTTGCGGCAAATACAACGAATGGAAGACCTTTATCCTAATCTTTCTGATGTTCCAAACAGTATTTCCTGGGCATCGATTTGAGTGTTTGATGATATCTCTCCAACGCTCCTTGGGTCTGGGGATGGAAAGCTGAAGACATGATCTGGGTGATGCCCAACTCTTTCAGAGACCGTTTGAAAACATTTGACATGAAATTACTTCCCCGGTCTGACTGTACCTCCTTGGGCAGACCAAACTTGGTGAAGAACCCTAGCATTTCCTTGACCACGTTCTTTGCTGAGATATTTCTAAGTGGAATGGCTTCAGGGTAACGAGTAACCATATCAATCAGGGTCAACACATAAGAAAATCCTGAAAAAGTCTTAGGAAGAGGGCCCACAATATCCACCAACACACAGGTGAATGGCGCCTCAAAAGAAGGAATGGGAACTAGAGGTGCAACCTTTTCGGTCTGATTACACTTCCCCACAACTTGACAGGTGTGACAAGACTTACAATACCAGGAAACATCTCTGAAGATACCTGGCCAGTAGAAGTGTTTCAAAATGCGTGCCACAGTCTTCCTCACTCCAAGGTGTCCTGCCAAACTGGAATCAGGAGCCACTCTAATGATATCCTGCCTACAAACACGAGGGATGACAACTTGATGTACAACCTCCCATTCACAGTCGACTGATGCTGTTGGGGGTCTCCACTTCCTCATAAGTACTCCTGACTTTATATAATAACAAGTAGAAGCAGCAGCTGAGTCTTCCTCACTGCAAGCAGAGTTAACTAGACCTTTCAACTCAGGGTCAGCAACCTGCAACTCAACCAACTCTTGATGAGACAAATTATCAACACTACTGGGTACTGCCTCATCTGGTGAGTGGTCTAAATTAGCAAAAGTGTCAGCTAGGATAACATCATCATCATCATTATCCTCTAAGTCACCAATAACTTTAGACTTAGCCCTAGTGACCGCACATGTAGAGAACACATCAGGGACATCACAATCCTGGGTCGCAGTCACTGGTTCACTAGACAACTGAGGAGCTGGACACACTTGACTTCCACCAATATCATTTCCAAGTAAGAAAGTTACACCTGACATTGGGAGTGTCTCAACCAACCCAACCATAACGGAACCATTAACAAAACCAGACTCTAAATTCACTCTGCACAGAGGGACAGAGAAGTAATTATTCCCTACACCTTGTAAGATTACAGTTTCATCAGAGGAATTAACATTACAGCCTAGAACACTGGTCAGCATAAGGGATTGGCAGGCACCTGTATCACGATATATTTTAACTGATTTCCTGTCATTACTGTCCAGAGGACTGACAAAACCATCAGACAGGAAATTAGCACATGAACTCTTGAGAGTGTCACCCACGTTACTGCTCAAAAGAGGAGCTCCATCATGAGAATATAATTTACCCCTCAAAGCAGGTTCAGTTAACTCGGTTAAAGAATTCTGGGAACTCTCAAGGGTGGACACTAGACCAATTGACTGAATATTTAAAGACTCCTTTTTCTTCACATCACGCTGTCTCCTGAAACATTTCTCCGTAGTAAGACCAAGCTTACTACAATAAGTACATTTACTTTTCTGAAATCTAGAGGTGGAGCTGGTATTTACTTCCTGAGAAACATCATCTTTATTATCTTTCCTGTTACCTGTACTCTGAGTAGAGGCAACGTACTTACTCTCAGCTTTCCTTTTTTCTTTAGAATATCTCTTGTGAGTGAGAACATATTCATCAGCTAAAACTGCAACATCAGACAAATTATTTATTCTTTTCTCATCAAGATATAGGCTTACATCTTTATTAATACACCTTTTGAAGTCCTCCAGCAAAATCATCTGCTTAAATATATCAAATTCAGAATTTACACTCTTAGAATTTAACCACTGCTCTAACAGATCTTCTTTGATTTTTGCATACTCAACATGGGATTGCTTATCTTGCTTATAAGTTGTCCTAAATTTTACTCTATAGGCTTCAGGAACAAGCTCATAGGCCTTAAGAATCAAGCTCTTAACTACATCATAATTATCAGATTGATCCTGAGGCAAAGATGCATAAGTTACTTGAGCTTTACCGGTGAGAACACTCTGAAGGAATACTGGCCAATACTTTTTGGGTCAATCAAAACCTGTAGCTACCCTCTCAAACAACTGAAAATACTTTGTTAAATCAGATTCATTAAAAGGAGGGACAAGTTTAACATTTTTAGCCATATCAAAATCATCAGAGCTAGATAATCCAGTTCCACCTTGTTTCATGCGATACTCATGGTCTGCCTGAATCCTAGCAAGTTCAATTTGTGCCTGAGCCTGTGCCTGTGCCTCCTGAATACGAGCCTGAAACTCAGCCTCCTTAGCACGTGCCTGAAACTCAGCCTCCTTAGCACGTGCCTGAAACTCAGCCTCCTTAGCACGAGCCTCCTTCAGGGCTAGCTGAAACTTACATATTTCAATCTGCGTTTGCTCATCTGGAGGAGTTACATTAAACAAGCTTTTATTAATCATGCCAACAATTTGATCTTTTGAATGATGAGAGCGAACAGCAATTCCCAATTGTTGAAGTACAAGCTTAAGTTCATTCTTTGTTCTCTTTTGTACATCACACACTGTTTGCAAATTTGACAAAAAATCTTTGGCTTGAAGAGTAGTAATAGCAGACATCATGAATAAATCAAAGTAACAAAATATCAAGCAATATCCTTATGATAATATCCTGAATATCCTGGCGAGCTCGCCAAATTAATGTTACAGAAGAGAGAGAGAGATAATGAACACTTCAAGTGAGAATACTAAAATCACTACTGTCCCGCAAAGTTCCAGGTTCAAAACAAAAGAGTTAGGTAAAATTACAAGTTAAAGTTTAATGCTCACACTAACAACTAAACATTCAGAACTCATAAGGATAATGTAATGGCAAAACAGGTTACATATATGGTTAACTGCAATAGCCTCTATTAACACGAAATTAGCAAGAGCAAATTTATCTAAGTCAGCCCCGATAAAATGAGAAAACCGGATAATGCTGAGTTAAAACAAGATATAATATTATTACAGATACAAAATATTACTAATACTGGCTGACAGTATGGAACCAATATGAATCATAAAAACTTTACTAGGGTTACGAATTAACGCCTTAGGCTAAACAGTACTAGAAAAATGGTAATAACACTTATACTTAAATTATAGAGCAGCTAGATGGCTGGAGACTTCCTGAGCACTCACAAAAATAATAATATACTGAACAGGGAAGGACAGAGATGTGAACAGAATGAGGAGTAGATCTAAGTGGCAACTAATGCAGAGACTGAGCTCATTATATAGGGGGCTGGCAGAGCTGGATTCAACTTGTAAGAAGGACGCGCAATGGAGGCATAGGGGACAAAGAGTTGACAATCCTGCTCTGAACAACAGAAAGAACGACTTACTCTACTATAAGGGGAGAAAGGAGGAGTGAGGTAGAGCACGCAAGCCTGGTCAATATGGAAGCCATGTGGCGAATCGTGAACAAACATGCAGCATACTGTACATTAGGATCATACAAAGGATGATGCAATCATGAACAAAACTGTATCATAAGTTAGAATTATACAAGGGATGATGAAATCATAGGCTATGTAACAACTGTTAGCTTTAGCCTGAATCTCCTGTGCCCTGCCCCCTTGGTCCCACCCACTCACCCGTCGGCCCGAGTAGGAGTTCTGAGCCAGTCTTGCCGAGCCAGCGTCAGGTAAACATCTCAGGCGCTCTAGATAATCGAAGCAACAAAACTTTTACTTAACCTCTTAACTGCAGTGATATCTTTTCCATTTAACTAGGAAATATGTTTTGTAGTTAAGGATGTTGGAAAAATGTACCAATTAACCCGCCCCATCCCGACCACTTTTCCACCACTGACTCCCCCCAATCCCGACCATTTTTGGTAAAAAAAATTTTGGGGCTCAAACCTCCGCTTTTGGTGAGAAACATCGAAAATTCATAGAGAAATCACTCACCTGAGGTTTAAAATACTCGATCTAGGTAGGAGTACCTCCTTACCTTACTGGGTTTTCTAACAGGCTGGCACCAAAGAAAACGAGTTCTATGGGAGTGTAACTATTTCACACCACTCATAAATGGTATTTATTTATTTACTTGGTACGAATTTATATGTAGTACGAGAGTATATTGGTTTTCAAACAGTAATATAGGCATTATAAGCATTGTTTCACTCACTAACTCATCAGCATACCTGACCTTTTTTTACCACATTACCTGATCACATTTCTGACTGTTTCTTCCTCTAATGTTTGTCCTCCACATTGTCATCGATTGGGGAATCACTGTGGCCCTGAATTTCGTACTGTGGCATGACATGGCTTTACTGGCCAGGTTACTGATAACAGGTGCATTGCTGAGACAAGGGCATGCAGGGGGGGGGAGGAGGTCATGCTGGGTAAGGCATTGTCCTTGCCTGGCATCTTGTAGAGGAAGGTGTCCCGGTATACGTACCAAAAATCACTCACGAAAATTGAAAATTGTGCAAATTAGGGACCTTGCAATTGATTCGCGTTTATGTACGTCGACGGGATTGGCAGAGACAAAACGTGTGGACGTTAATTTACATCGACGGGACGCCGCGGGTTAAAGGAACGTCATCGGCCTGAAAGATTTGTGAAATAACGAAAGTTCACTATATGAAAATAAAAAGGTATACATTCTACAAAGAACTGTTTTGATTTTTTCGTTATATATAAGATGGAAAGGGAAAGACGATAAGAAATAGAGAACAAAAGTAACAGAGAAACGGGAGATGAATTTGAGAGGAGGAGGACTGGCACACACACACACACAAAAGGTTAGGGAAATACGAGAAAAGGAAGTCAAGACCCCTAAAGGTAACCTTCCAGAGTGTAAACACCGTGGAGGAGATACTAAAAAATGCAAAAAATCTTATGGAAAAAGAGGAGTTCAAAAATGTATGGATAAAAAGATGCCTAACACAAGAGGAACTGGAATTACTGAAAGAGAAGAGGGAGGAAGCAAAAACAAAAAATGAGGGAAGATCAGAGGAGGAGAAGAATACATTTTTTTTACAAAGTAATAAGATTGCAGGTACGAAAGTGGTACATAAACAGGAGGGAATAAAAAGGAGGAAGGTAGTAGAACCAAGTCATGACAAGTATATAAACAAGATGATTAAGTTGATGTACTCAAATGTGGATGGAATGGTATCTAAATTATTAGAGATGAATGATTATAGAGAAAATGAACCACATATAATATGCCTAACTGAAACAAAATTAACACCAAGGATATCAAATGACATCCTAAACTTAGAGGAATACAATAAATGGAGAAGAGATAGGAACTTAAAAAAAGGAGGAGGAATTATAATATTAACTAAGAAAAATCTAAAAGTCATAGAAATAGACCTAGATATACCCTCACAAGTAGAACTGATTGCAGTAGAGATCAATACATCTGAAGGGAAAGTAATTGTAGCCAATTTGTACATGGCACCCAGATCAAACGCATGGGAAAGAGACGAATATGAGGACCTGGCAGAGAATTCAATTCAGAGTTTAAGAGCATTACTACATAAAATGGAAGAGAAATCGGAAAGAATTATACTAACTGGAGATTTTAATACAAATATAAATGGGAATACTCTAGATATAATAAGTCAAGAAAGCTGTTGGGACCAAAAGCTCTTGGATCTCGTGCAAGAGTTTTTCCTAACACAACATGTAAGGGAAAGCACCAGAAAAAGAGGACTCGATGTACCCTCAATGATAGCTCTCATGTTTACTAGGCAAGAAAATGATATTGACAATTTAATATACCACACTCCATTAGGCAAAAGTAACCATGCAGTACTAAATTGCAACTTCAGGATAGCATATGACATGGTTAACAGCAAGGAAAGTTACAAAAAGAGCCTAAACTATAAAAAGGGAAACTATCATGACCTAAAGAAGTACTTCTTAGAAAATGATTGGAGAAAGGAGATTAGAGGACAAGATTTAAATGCTATAAATAAGAAATTCTGTGAACTTTATGAAATAGGAGTCCAGAAGTACATCCCACAGCACAAAGAAGCAGAAAAGAAAATTAACCCGCCCCGTCCCGGCCACTTTTCGACCACTGGTACCCCCCAATCCCGGGCAATTTTCGACCTTTTTTTTTTTTTGCTTAAACTTTCGCATTTGGTCAGAAACAATGGCCGGTGGCAAAGAAAGTGGTCCCTGGGGTCCCTAATTAGCTTAACCAGGTATGCGATGGTCCCACCTGGCCCCGTGTTCTCCCTATGCGGTGTGAGCATCAAACGTTTTCTATGGTATTATAAGTTTGGGAAACCAATGAAAGTAAGTAGAAATGAATTTATTACAAACATAAAAACATGTGATAAAAGAGTATATTGGATTTTATACAAAAATAGAGCAGAAATAACCATTGTACCATCGTGAGAAACGAGCAAAATCGGCCAACTTGGTTCCCATGAATCGCTAACATTCTAAAATCATGATACATATAATTTTTTTTACTTACACAATACTTCTACAATAATATTATACCATTTTACATTATATTGAACTGTTTTTACGTATTCACAGGCCTTTTGATAACATTTAGCGTAATGCTAGCGCTAATTTACGTAGTGAGTGAACTCGCTGTGACTGATGTTTCAACTCGTATTGTGCTTTTTCTACTAACATCATACCTTTCTAATATTATTATACACTTTTCAACTTTATAGAACTGTTTTGAGATTATTTCAGGCCTTACGTAAATATATAGCGTAATAATAGCGCATAGTAACACACACGGTGAAGTCGCTATGACAACTAATTCAACTTACAACCTATTTTTTTACTTATATAATTATTCTACACTAACATTGCACATGTAAACACTTGATATAATTGATATTACATCATTTCTGAACGTACGATGGAACTTAGCGTCATATTTGCCGTACTTTACACAGGGAGTGTTATCGCGATATCATTTGTTTCATCTTACACAAGTAATCAACTTATAAAATACCTTACTACTAACATTACAACATCATCCACTGTATATAATTCCTATCACATACTTACTGACCAGAATGTGGGTGTACTCGTGACATCAATTATGACAACTTACAGTAATATTCAACTTATACGTTTTATTCATGCTAACATTACACCCGTTTCCACTTTATTTCCTTGCTATCACATATTTACTGACCAGATTTACACAGTGGGTGTAGTTTTGATAACAATTCTTTCCACTTACACTAATTCTCATCTTATACATTACTTTTCTGAAAAAATAACACCCATTTCAACTTTATATTTGACTTAGCACCTACTGACTGGCCTTACCATTATCATGAGCGTCATTTCGCCTTCCCACACAGTTTCAGAAGTGTACGAGATTATGATATTCCTTGAAACAAGGCTGAAGGCACAACGCAACATTGCACTCGACACACTCGTATCTTGTGTCTTTTCTCTGCGTTGATGGTCTGACTGTCGAGTGCTTACATACATGGCAGCGACGCTGGGGTTTACGACGGTTTGGTTCGGAAGGGATTGCGCTGGGGTAGTGGCGGGCTGCAAGACGTAGGGGAGTCTGAGCAGCACGGGGGGCGCGTGGTCGGTGTGGGGGTCTTTCCTGGGCATGCTTGGCGATTATTTCACGTGCCAGCACCCTCACAAACCCCTCAAAGGTCTCGGATACTCCGGTGGTCATTGCGTGCAGGTAGTGGGCGTTCAGGACCGTGATGTCGAGCAAGTGGAAAAAGAGTTTCTTGTACCACTTCATCGTTGTCCTGGCACAGTCAACACTTGAAATCATCGAGTCTGACTGATCAACTTGCCTCATGTTCAGATTATAGGCAAGTACAGACTCTGGTTTCCATACGTTGCCCCTCCTCTCGCTACGGTGATCCACGGAGTCTGTGCGGTGCATCAGGGGGCTGTGAACAGTTGATAGGAGGCAAACTTCCCTGTTGTGGTTCCACAGGGTTACAAGGATGTTATTGGCCTGGAAGAAAACCACCTCATTCTTGTCAAGTTTCCTCCCTATCTTGACCATATGGCGACGGTTTCTCTTGACTGTACCACAGACTCCGGTGTCGTGTTGGTGGAGGAACCTAGCGAGAAGAGGGCTAGTGTACCAGTTGTCCAGGTACAAAACATGACCACGATGAAGGTACTCTTCTATCATTGTCTTCACCACGGCCCCAGAGAGTCCTATACTCCGATCTTTTATTATATCTGTCTGTGCGCCAGTGTACAAGACTATGTCTTGCACATAACCAGTCTTACAGTCACACATAACAAAGATCTTGAACCCGAAACGGTGTCTCTTGCTGGGTATATACTGCCTAAAGGAAATATTGCCTCTCCACAACACAAGACTCTCGTCTATGACGAGGTCTCTGTAGGGATAAAATGAGGAGCGGAACATTTCCCGTAAATGATCAAATACCAGCCTAATTCTCCTCATTTTATCGGTGTTATTTGCATTGGCTGGATCATCTGCATCAAAAAAGTGGAGGCGGCCGAGAATAAACTGAAATCTATTACGACCCATCACCTTTCCAAAGAAAGGTGTTAGGATGATTGGGTCCGTTGTCCAGTAGGCAGGAATTTGATTTTTCCTCACCACACCCATCAAGATTACCAGGGCAAAAAATAGGAACATCTCTGATATAGTCACGGGAAAGTCATACTGTTCTGCATGCTTGCTTGTGGTTCCTAGGCGTTCACTTTCAAGGCGCTGGGATTGTGAAAATATATTTGTCTGTTCTGCTATGCGCCCAACAAACGCCTCATCAAAAAACAAGTTGAAAAAATCTAAACGTGACGACCCAGCATTTACACCTGGAGCCGTGCAACCTGACCGCCACTCCTCAGTGAACTGGTGAATGATGGGAGTAAAATTACTCCCATCCTCCCAGTTCCACGTGACACCACCGTCTCCAGCCACGTCACCATCGTCCCCTTCGTCAGGGTGGGGAGGTGAGGGTGGTGGGGGAGGTTGGGGAGGTGGAGAGCGGCGCCTCTCATCACTCGCACTTCTCTTCCCTCTCCCTTTTCCTTTGCCCTTTCCCTTCCCTTTCTTTCCTTTCCCCACATCCTGGGGCTGTGGGGAGGAAGTTTGTGAATATTCAGGGGTGAAAGAAGTGCTGGGGAGTGACTCAACCTGCTCTCCCCTAGGCCTACGAGCACCACGTGCTCGTGCTGCCTCCCTCACACCACTGGCCCCTTCACCCCGCACTACCCCCACACCACTCTCACTTTCACCCCGCGCTTCCGCCACAACACTTTCCCTTTCTCCCAGCAATCCCACCACACCACTTGCTACTTCCCCAGACAAAGTACTTGAACCATACCTTAGGTGTCGTCTCGCCCC
Organism: Coenobita brevimanus; assembly: GCF_032717465.1. Classification (NCBI taxonomy): domain Eukaryota; kingdom Metazoa; phylum Arthropoda; class Malacostraca; order Decapoda; family Coenobitidae; genus Coenobita; species Coenobita brevimanus. The sequence continues at coordinate 11,544,557 of NC_136957.1, read as the reverse complement.
ACCTTCTGATCCACATGGTGATATTTTTTCCATTCCCAACCACTCGGCGATATCACGTCCTAGGCCTCCGTCATCCTCATCGTCCTCATCCTTGTCCTGATCAGAATCGTGATGGAGAGATAGCTGTGCACGTGGTTGGGGAGCAGCCTGGCCTTCCCTTGCCTTACGGTATGTCACATACCGCGTTTTTCGGGGCGAAAGGACCTCCTCATCACTGCTACTTATTTCTTCCTCTGGCTGGACGTAATCGCGATCCACCACATCATCATCGAGTGGAAAATCACTATCTCCAGTGAAGGCTTCCAGGACAGATGCAATTTGCTCATCTGAGAGACCTTTCCGCGCCATGTCTGACCTGGGTCACTGCTGGCAGGTGAGTGACCGAGACAAGGGCGAGCGCGGGTCACGCGGGGTCTAGGACGCTGCCCGCCTGGCGGCAGGTAGGGGAGGCTTGGGTACCCGGGCGAAACGAAAATCTCCCGCGAATTTTGAAAATTGTGGAAATTATGAACCTTGCAATTGCAGGACGTTGAAGTACGTCCTCGGGACTGGCTGTGACAAAACGTGAGGACGTGGAAGTACGTCCTTGGGACGGCGTGGGTTAAGAAATGGTTCAATACAGAATGTAAAAAATCAAAAGAAAAAGAGATTTGTTGTGGAATAGATACAGAAGACACAATAGTGAAAGGGCATATAATAATTACGAACAGGCAAGAAACGATTATACAAGAATAAGGAGGGAAGCCCAGAAATAGTTTGAGGAGGATATCATAAATAAAAGTAGTGATCAACCGAAGCTATTTTACAGCTACATCAGAAGCAAAACCAATGTAAAAGATAAAATACAATCCACTACGGACGAGGGAATCCAGTATACACAAGAGAAGGATATTTGTGAAGCACTAAACAAGAAATTCCAATCAGTTATTACAGAGGAAAAAAATTTTGAGAGGGGTTATGTGGATCATGCATGCCCACACATACTACCAGATATACAAACATCAGAAAAAGTAATACAGGAGGAGCTAAGTAAATTAGACAAAGGAAAAGCAAATGGTCCTGATGAAATTTCATGTTGGCTACTAAGTGAATGTGCAAAGGAGTTAAGTAAACCATTATTTTTAATTTTCAAGAAATCCTTGAGTCAAGGTAAACTACCTGATATTTGGAAGAAAGCAAACATTGTTCCCTTATTCAAGAAAGGGAATAGACAAAATCCACTCAACTACCGATCAGTATCACTAACCAGGATTGTAAGCAAGGTATTAGAAAAGCTTATAAGAAAATATGATAACAGAAAGATAGTTTGGTTTCAGAAAAGGAAAATCATGTGTTACTAATCTGCTGAGCTCCTATGACAGAGTAACAGACACAATACAGGAAAGAGAAGGATGGGTGGACAGTATCTATTTAGATTTCAAGAAAGCATTTGACAGTACCACACCAAAGACTTTTATGGAAACTGTACCATCAAGGAGGAATTCGAGGCAAACTGTATTGTTGGATGCAAGATTTTCTCATAAGAAGAGAAATGAGAACAGTACTAAGGGGAAATTACTCATCATGGAAAGAAGTGTTCTAGTGGAGTACCATAGGGCTCAGTGCTGGCACCAGTCATGTTTTTAGTGTATATAAATGATATAAACAGTAACACTGGAAATGAAAGCTATCTAAATATGTTTGCAGATGATGCAAAAATACAAAGGAGAATTACTAACACAGACTCTTGTAAAGAGCTACAAGAAGAATTAAATAAACTTCATGAATGGAGTAATACAAGGCAAATGGAATTCAATGTGGACAAGTGTCATGTAATCAAGTTTGGTAAAAGTGGAAAAAGACCTGATTGGGATTATACGTTAGGAAATAAAACCCTATACGCATCAGAGAGGGAGAAGGACCTAGTTGTGATTATCAGTAACAGACTATCTCCGGCTGATCACATCAATGAGAAAGCACAGAACATGTATACACTGCTTGCAAATATGAGAATAGCATTCACATACATAATAGTCCAAGAGTAATAGCACCAAAGAAGGCCAAACCCCAAACAAATTATAAACAAGCTGAAAATTGCAGAATATGCTCAGAAAAATGTTCTGAACAACATACTGAAAGTCCCCAGAAATCCTGCTTGTCCTTCAGCGGAAATCCAAGATGACGTCCAAAATGGCCGCCACTTTGGTATTTCCTCATCACAAGCTTCAGGCATGATAAAAATGCAAACAGGGTGGCAAAAGATAGGTTTTCAAGCTCGGGGAGTTTAATAAAACCATTACTTTAAAGATAAAATTACAATTTTATAGGGCAACACGACTTCAACAGGATTGTTGGTTGGACATAAATGATTATATGAATCGGCCTTCCACTTATCTGCACAATTCTATTTTTGCACTTATTTTTGCACTTATCATACAGAAACCTTAACTGTGTCATTTAAACAATGACAAAATTCGCATACAACAATGTGAAAGAAATGCAGCAAAATGAAAATATAAATATGTCCAGCAAACATCATAAGATTAGACATATATTCACACCAAGCATTCACTGTATTAAAAAAAAATACACACCACATCAATTGAAATCCACCATTACAGCAAGGGAAGATATTAAAAGGAAAAAAAAGCAAAAAAAACATATATATATATAAAACAGTTCTCATAAATGACAAGCAAAAAGAAACAAAGAGAAAACATAAACTGAAAAAAAATATATATTCATGTAAACACACACATGTATGCATAATATGTATGTATCTCTCTATATATATCGATATATACAAATTTGAAAATAGACAATTTGGAATGCTTGCAAAGTAGCCTTAAACCTCGATATCCAATATTACACATAGTTATCACCCTCTACATCACTGTCTGGAGAAACTGGTCGAGGTTCGTCACATTCTCCATCTACATCCAGCAGTGACGGAGCTGGTGCCACATTGTTGCAGGTCTGGCCATTGCACTTAGTGCATACGTTGGAGTGGTGCACCCCAAGCCTCCTACAAGCGCATGACACACCACATCCATCTGCGCTGCAGCAGCACGAGACCATGTTTAGCAGAGTGTCAGGTTATGGGCTGATCTGTTTCAATTGTAATGAGGTTGTTATCTTTCAGTCTCCATCCCCACTCTGTTGGCTCCATGACATTCCCCATCCACTCCTGAACTGTTAGGTATGTTCTGAAGGAATGCTGCTTAGCTGCAGCACTTGTTGGCGGCAGTGTTGACAGCTGAAAGGTTGATGCAAGAAAGGTCCTGCTAATTGCTTTTTTGTAGCCAATGTATCGGAACTTGTCCAGTGAAGCACATTTGCTGCTAGCTCCATATAGCTTCAGGAGGAAGCTTTCACCTGCCTCTTGCACTTGCTGGTGAGTGCTCCCATTATTGTTAAAGATGTGAAGAAGACCATACTCTTTCTTCTTATGTATCATGTTGAATGCCTTGCGCTTCCCCTGGCGATACAGTGCAGACACAGTATCGCAACCAGTTACTGCATGGAGCACCATCAGATATGAGCTTGTGTTGCCAATATTGTCTTGAATGTTACGAATCCTGTACAGTGTTACGGGGTTCTTCCGACACAGCTTGTACACGTCCATGTTCGTGGTTGCTTGAGCCACCAGCATTACCAGAATGTCAGTGTCTGTACCAACAACAACCACAGGTTTCCCTGACTCTGCTAAGGATAGAGCTGTTGATACAATCAGGGCATCGGCATCAGCCTTGGCCTGCTTCACTAGAATGCCTGACTGACACATAATGACACTAAGCATTTTTATTAGTCGCTCCTTATTGTGACCATTGGCCAGAAATGCAGCCTGAGAAGTAGTGGTTTGCATGTTCTGGTCAAACAAAATGTTACTAGATGTGGCTTTCTTTGCTCGCCGCTGTTGATCAGCTGCCTTTGTGGAGATGCTGGTATAGCCATCAAATACAACAGTAGTGAGTGCTCCATAGTGTTTCATAGCATAGGATACATAACCGTGGCACACATCTCTGTAGTTAGATTGTTGTGGCCACACCACCGTCATCAACAGGTGACCCCCATCCACAACATAGTGACATTTGTCTAGCATGTCGAATTGCGCAAGGACAAACGACTTCAGGAGTGTACCTAGGACACTCTTGTTTGGTTTCCGCATAACACCATCATGAAACAGGGAAGAAGGTTGAGGGGCAAGCTCATATGCCATTAACTCTTCCAGGTCAGAGCTTGACTTCAAGAGACCGTTGATTCTGTTGAATAACAGATCAGGATTAAAGACTGTGTTTTTCCCCCTGACAGTGATGCTATTGTGCTTATCACTCATTGTCTTCACCTTCTCGCTTTGGTGCAGCGTGACCTCTGTGAAGCGTTTCCCAGCTATCTTGAAGGCTGCAGCAAGACCAATGTTCACTGCATTATCACAGTTGACTGAGGCATCTGCTACAACCCCAGTAGCAATTGACACCAGATGGTCTGGTTGATAACCAGCGAATGGTTGATGTATCTGCAGCCACTTCTGGAAGACACCGTAGTCTCTGTTGTATTTTGCTTGGATGAATGAAAGTAGATCCTTATGTTGCCCGAGGTAGCTATGTGCACAGAACTGAACTTCTCCAGAGCATCATAGACAGGGACACAACGAGGTAATGCATGGACCCATTTTGCCAAGGTACTGTCAGTGATACCATGGCCATGGGTCATTCCTCCACTTGTCTTCAGCACCCTCATCAAGAACTGCTCAATCGTTTGGTCAGAGAAGTTTCCAGCCCAGAACTCATCAGCTCGACGGATTGTGAAGTAGCCTTTGTCGGAAAATAGCCTGTATTCATCAAGTGGCGTGACTTCATTGATGGATTTCATCTGCTGGAGGTAGAGTCTGGCAGACCTGGCATAAGGAAGATGTCCAGCTGCATGAAAATGTGGAATCATTTCCCTCATGCAGCGAAGGTGGAGTTTCCAGTCACCTGTCCTCTCAGCTCTGAAGAAGTTCAGCATGAGGATAACCTGATGGACATATTGCACCTATAGCTTTCCAGTTCTGCTGTGACTAGCAGCTTTGTCTAGGTGTTGTGAAACAAGTTGATGGAACTGCCTCACATTTTCGTCCTCTCGTATATCTGTAGTTCCTTCATCTTGGTCAATGGTGGCTTTATACACATTTGTCAGGTGTTCTCTGTCAATCTGGTTCAACCAGTCTGACTTCTCCATCAAAACACATATGAGAGCTAGCAAGGTGAGAATGTGAGTACGGACTACTCGAGAGAAGGCATGGCCGGTCAACATATGTACCACTGATCCTTTCACATACACCTGTTCCCACAGTTCTGCTATCCCGCTCCCTGTCATGATTTGGCCTATACTACCAAGATAGGACATCAAAAGATGAAACCCCCCAAGATGCACAATCACTCTGTCCAAGTCACTGGAAGAAGCAACTATTTCAGAAGCCTTCAGGAATAGAGGCTGATTAAAGGTGACAGGACAGGTTTTCAGATAATTCTTTTCACAGAGTTCTTGAGCAAAACACAGTGCAGTGTAGATGGTGCTTGGGTTGCTTGGATCAAGATTGATGAATGGGAGGGTTGCAATTCTGGAGGTGTGAAACTCGTCATTTCTCACAACCGTTTTCATGAACCCAATCCAAGGAAGACAGGGTGTTAGGTTCAGCACATATCCAAGCATACAAACGCAATTAAAAGCTGTTGCTTGAAGTCTTTCACTGTCATGAATCTTCCAAGGCTCTACTGTGATGGAGTGGAGACCAGGAACTGCTGGCTTGCTGTATGTCTTGATGGGGATTTGCCTAAAGGTACCAAGTATCTCAGCTGATGGTGCTTTCACTGTGCGCTTGATGGGCGACCTATCCACTGTTCCTGGAGGAGTCACACAAGCTATTCCACCCATAGCATGAAATGTGTTGTGACCAGTCAGTGTAGCTACGTTAAAGTCAGCATTATCAAACACAAACTGAGTAAAACAATTTAAGCCATAGGAAGGTTCAGAAGAGGATATGAGACTATTCTCAAAGCGTTGTACCTCCTTGTAATCATCAGCAAAGCCATTACTGCTCAGGATGTCTATCAGCTCACGTGAGGCATACTTGCGATGTATGTACAACGCTATGGCAAGTAGTACTGGTGAGATAAAAGATTTTGGTCTGCAGGTTGAAATGATTGCTTGGGCTATGGCTGTGACCGTCTGTATACAACAGAAGACTGTTTGTCCTTCGGATCCAGCAGTCTGTGCAAGAAACGCTTAAGTGACTGAGGAATCAGGGTGTCGCCATTCTCGGTGTCTTCCATTGTGGGATATTCACTGAGATCATACACTGACAGGCGAATATCGTTACGAATAATCGATGCAGCCATATCAATTGTTTGATCATTTTCACAATTTGTCCCAGTTGTTCTGTCCATGACCCATTGTTCATGAAGGACCTGGTGTGCAGTGTCACGAAAACTGACAATGTTTGTCTTTCCAGGGATGCTTGTGATAAAGATGTCATCACCATAACGTTCCTTCAGCCTTTGTTTGAAATATTTGATGGTGTATCCTTCTTTACCCTGTAAGAAGGTTTCCATGTGTTCCATGAGCACAGATATGGAATACTGACATCATCAATCTCATCTAGAAATGAGCAAAGTGCACTGAAAGCAGAATCTTTTACAGCATCAGCTGGTTTGCCAACACGTTTTGTTTTAATAGTAGTAGTAAAGAACTCCCTAGCACAAACTCTATGGTATTTTGCTTCAGCTGCTACCAAATCTATGACGGCGTCTACTCTCTTGCCAACTGTGTTACCCCACTCATCACACCTTTCTCCTATGCGTTTCAACACACTGTCCTTGAATTCAATAGTTTCAACACTGCTGAAGCTTTTCCTTCGTTTGAGAGCCAGTTTGCTACCAGTTTCTATCGTCTCTGCACAAAACAAGCAGTGATTCGCTATATCGAAGATCGGGGATCTGGATCTCAGTTTGGGTGGTGCTGCATCTTCCTCAGTTCGTGTTTCACTTAGCTTCCTCTTCTGTGCTTTAATGCTGGTTTCACGGGTGTAGTCTCTGTGACAAGCAGCGTGCACTTGCAGAGGATCCATCGTCTGGAAGAGGTGGTGAAGTCCATCTTGTCTTTTCAGGCTTGCTGCCACCAGAGTCCTCCGTCCCTTGTCTCCAATGGCAACATAATTGCTTCCCAAATTGTCTTGACATATTACACACGATGCCATCTCTGAAAAAAAAAAAAAAAAAAAAAAAACTAACAGTTGGTACAGTTAAAATGTACAGATGATCTGGCATGTGAACTGATAAAAGTGCATCAACGCCACACATTTATATTAGTTTTAGGTTTGGTATCGTTTCAGATTCTCATCTTGGCTTCTAATTAATGGTTTAATCGACATGCACATGCCTCAAAACCTATATTTTGACACCTTTTTTGTATTTCTATCATGTCTGAAACCAGAGATATGGGAAACTAATGGACTGGCGGCCATTTTGGACGCCATCTTGGATTTCTGCTGAAGCACAAGCAGGATTTCTGGGAACTTCTAGCATGTTAATCAGGACAATTTTCTGAACATATCCTGCAATTTTCAGCTTGTTTATAATTTGTTCGGGGTTAAACCTATTGCTCCTGGACTATAAATGAAGACATGCTGAGAGAGATAATAACATCATTCATCAGACCAACCCTGGAGTATGCATCAGTAGTCTGGAGTCCTCATCTCAAAAAACACATAGACAAGATTGAAAAAGTTCAAAGGGCCGCTACAAGATGGGTACCAAGCTTAAGGGATCTAAGCTATGAAGAAAGACTAAATAAACTGAATCTACCAACACTACAGGAGAGAAAGAAAAGAGGTGACATAATTATGCTATATAAATGCATATCAGGGAAGGAGAAAATAGACATAAATGATTACTTAACCTATGGGGAAGCATCAGCAAGAGGACACTGCAAAAAACTGCATAAGAATAGCCGTGATAAAGACGTAAGGAAATTTAGTTTCCCAAATAGAGCAAGTGTTCAGTGGAATGCACTACCGAATGAAATAGTGTGTGCCAAAACAATTCACAATTTTAAGGATATGTACGATAAATATGACTTAAGACACGGGGCAGTACGAGCTTGACTCATTCCTGTAAAGATACAATTAGGTAAGAACAATTAGGTAAACACACACACACACACACACACACACACACACACACACACACACACACACACACACACACACACACACACACACACACAGCACAACCCTTTTCCCTCTGTAAGATTTTAATGACTTCAAGTGTATAGAATCAAAATTCTTATACGGCACTGTTGGTATAAATAATTATACTGTATAAATAATTATACTGTACTGAGTAGGCGAAGCCAGTGACATTTCATTATCCTACTTCTGTATTCGATCCCTCTAATATTAATGAAGGAAATAAGGAAAATTACAATATGGTTATGATACTGTGGTAACTTACCAGACATAACAGATGTTTTAATATGTTTAATAGCAACAGCGGCACATCTGCGATGTGTTACTGCCAAGCTCGAACTTCCTTGGCGCCAAAATTCAGCTGCAGTCGTTAGGAGGAGGCGGGGTGGTTCTTTTCAAACTGATATTGATTCAGTTAGCAAATTTTAGTGCTTCCTTTGCCAAACAGAAATGAACTCAAAGTAAAAGTAAATAATATGATACTGTTTCGTGGTAAGTCTCATTATTCTATTAGTAAGAAGAATAATTTTCTCAGCCAATCAGCAATGAGTAGAGCTGGAAGTGGGCGGGGCATCAGAAGGGGGCTGGTCACAAGAGAATCAGACTAACGCGAACAGTATAGAAAGAGACAAGGATAGTAAAGAAGAATGCTCAGTAATGGAGGGTAGAAGAGGAACGACAGCTCCAGCGTTTGCTCTACTCGCTCCTAAATCTACTCCAGAAATCATATCATCTTCTGGCCTCACATGGAGATTTGTATGTCTTGGCTGCCACATTGTCACTCAGCCAATTCTGTCCACTGATAGGTTGAATGTTTATGATCTCGAGTATGATTATGAAAATGATGGAATCTTTCTATCCTCTGACCAACATCTGTGAACAAATAAATAAAAGTTCCACAAATGGAATCACTTATCCGTCTAAACACGTGTCCATCTGTCTAAAACATCAGTTCACTGTCAAGAACATCCATGCACGTTGTTAAAGTTACCTGTTCATACTGTCCACCATATACTTCTTATAAACGCATCCATCATATTTCTGAGTGCATCTGTCCATCAAATGCACATGAGCCATCTCCCTCTAAAACAAGTGTCACTTGTGCCTTTAATGTGAGTGAAGAAATTATGAAACAAAATACTTGTCCACAACGAACAGAGGTGGATGAAATTTTATTAAAACATTAAGTGACATTTTGGACATGAAATAATAAATCCTCGTGGCTTCTGATATAATCTGAACGAATTTCTACTTGATAGCGATTGCATATTACTACCTTCACAGTTACCCCAATCCCACGAACGGTTCTATAATTATTCTCAGGATAAAAGTCGTTCGAAACACACTAACTGAAAATGTATGATTGAAAAACAGCTAACCAGAAGAAATCGATCCATCTTAATGCAACTGCCAAAAGAAGATTGTTCAAACCTACTGTATACTCTCACATTAATCAAACCCATCCTTGTCATCCTTCAGACCCAGCCTTGGCAACTTTGTAAAAGCATTAATATCACATAATATATGTCGCAACCACCATACTGTAAAGACATCTGGAGCATGATTCCATGATTTGAACAGATAGATGACTCATGGTCTTTTTAGGACTATGACTGGGTGAAAGGAGAATCCATCAACAGGCAGCCAGGAAAGACGAAAACTGAAGACAACGCGATAATAATGAACCACCCAGAAACAAGGCTATATTGTCACTGACCACAGTGAACTAATAAGAAACAGAGCAGAGTTTGCAATAATGGTCAAAAATTAAACAAAGCCTTCCCTAACCACAAATGAACAGCACACTGCACATCCCTTATTACCTCTGCCAACGAAGTTGGTGGAGGTTATGTTTTCACCTGTTTGTCTGTTTGTCTGTCCACACAATATCTCCAAAAGTTCTCAATGAATTTCAATGAAATTTTGTTGAACGGTGGGCCATGGGCCACGGAAGATTTTATTAAATTTGGGGGCGTATCTGGATCCGGATTCTATGTATCCCGCACAATATCCCCCAAAGTTCTCAATGAATTTCAATAAAATTATGTGGAAGAGTGGGCCATGGGTCAAGGAACAACTGATTAATTTGGAGGACGGATCCTGGTCCAATGTATTCCACACAATATCTCCACGGATATGGATCCGGATCCTTTTTAGTGGCAATGGCATTGGCGAAGGCATGCACTCTCTGAGTGCTTTCTAGTTTGCACTTTGCCAGAGAAATCTGGTAGAAGAAAGTAGTCTTTGAACTTTCTGAAGTGATTATTGGAACTATTTTCGCTATTACCCCCACCTGTAGACATTTAATATATTTGTCCATCCACAATAAACACTGGCTGTAGTGATGACAGTATTCTTAAACCCAGCACTGCCATAACATATGGAGATCTTTTTATTGCTTCTTCAGGCCTTTCATCATCATGCTACTCGTGTCCCCCTGCCATGGACGTGTATCCACTGCAATACCGGCTACTTTCAATTTAGTCTGGTCACTGCTTATGGTGATAGAGGCACTGGGAGGCCTGGAACTGCCAGCCCGTAACAGGGCTGTCAGGACCTGTGTCCCAGAGCCATAACCATCTATCTTCCTTCCCTGTTAGTCTACCCACTCTCTATGGAGTTGGCGGTATTGCTAGAGTGGGCACTGCCGTGACTGTTGGAGACCTGTCAGGTACATGAACCCCAGCCATAATTACCTAATTCTTTATTGGTGTACTTACTGGCTATAGTGATGGTGGCGTTAGTGAACCTGGCACTGTCGTGGCTGTTGGAAGCAAGACAGGTGTACGTGCCGGCGTCGCTCTCCTTCTTGTTCATCTTAATTGCCAGGAAGAACAACGAGCCATCGGGGAACAGCACCTTGTGCGAGTGTGGGTCGTCCTGTGAGGTGATCACTCTCTCACCATCTCTGGAGGGACAGATATATGGTGAGAGAGAGAGAGAGAGAGAGAGAGAGAGAGAAAGAGAAATTACAGGGAGTTATGAGCACAAACCAACCCTCAATTATGACATATAAGAGGAAGGCACCATGGATGAAGATACCAAGTGCATGATGCTACTGATAGTGAGAAACAATATATTAAAGATGACGGATCTCCCCACCCACCACTCTCACCCACTGTGTGGTCACGGAAAACGAAGGACAGATATCGTGGTGAAAAAGACCAAGCTTGGAAATTTCACAGGAATGGAGGGAACATTCAATTCGCCACTATATTAGGCCTAGCAAAATTTTGTCTAACAGGGTCTGGAGCCAATGTATCGAGGAAATGTCAGTTACTTCTGTTCTTAACTACTGTTAGCTACTATTTCAATGACTGCACATGTCGTAGGTGAAGAAATTTCCTGATTCATTGTGGAAATGGTTCAAACAGGGTTTCACTCGTGTTTTGGTTATGTTGGTATTTAAAATAAATATATGTTGTTTCTCGTTGTTTTCAAATCCATGAAAGTTTTTGAATTCCTCAGTTAGCTGTCCACAAAAAAGCTTAGTCTATAATGAAAAGAGGGTCAGTGTTTGCAGTCTCGACTACTGGTGTGCCTGATGTTTGAGTTCAGTCATGTAGCCCCTGACTGGACTCTCTCAAACCTTATGATATCCTTCTTTAGGTTCGGCAGTCAAAACTGAACAGCATATTCCAGATACGCCTGTGGTAGAGAGTTATGCAGCGGAAGGACTACCTCCTTTTTTTCTGTACCTAAACTGCCTCCTAATATCAGTGTCTGTGCTTTTTGCCTCTTCTTTAATGCAATTTCAGGAAAACTTGAGGTCAGTGCTGATTAGTGTGCCTATGTCTTTCTCCAGCTCAGCACTGTTGATTGTACATGTAAAAAAAAAAAAGAAGAAAGTAGTTGACTCTTTGATCTGCAGGACCAATGTGCACTACACTGCACTGTTTTTTTTACCATGAACGGCATTTGCCATGACGCACAACACTAACCAGTGTTAACCAGGTCCCTATTTATTTTTTTACTTTTTCGAGGGACGAGCATTTTCTCTTAGGTTTCTATCGCTCAGAAGTTCTGCGGTTCGGTTTGCGATGACCACATCTGTATCTATCTATCTATCTATTGCCAGACGCCTCAATCCCGTTTGGGGTGGCCACAAACAAATCGCCTCCAAGTCGCCCTGTCCCCCGCCATTTCACTGCCCTGCTCCCAACTCACCCCCCCCTCTCTCATATACCTCTCCACCCCATCCCTCCATCTCATCCTCGGCCTCCCCCTCCCTCTTTCCCCCTCCACCTCACTCACATACACTCTCTTCGTCAGTCTCTCACCCTCCATCCTCTCCACATGGCCAAACCACCTCAGTGTGTTCCTCATAACGCTTCCTATCACATCCACATCCACACCACAACGCTCCTTTATATCCTCATTCGTCAGCCTGTCTCTCCACGTGACTCCACAGGCTCCTCTTAAATAACTCATTTCCACTGCTCTCACTCTTGACTTGTGTCCTTCCAACAATGTCCAAGCTTCACTTCCGTACGTTAGAGTTGGTATCACAATACTGTCATGTAGTAACTTCTTCACTTCCATGCTCACTTCCCTGTTTCTTATCACTGCTTTCAAGGAACCAGCAACCTTTCTTCCCTGCTGTACCCTTTCAAGCACTTCACCCTCCAAACCTCCATCCTTACTCATCACACATCTGTATCACTACCGTAAATAATTAATAACAACCAAAACTTGCCGACTTGAACCCTGTTCCACTCTACTTGTAACTGATGCCCAGCCAGAGAGAGAGAGAGAGAGAGAGAGAGAGAGAGAGTGGTTTACTCTGGGTATACTGAGGCAGGATAAAGTAATTAGTACCAATGTGAGACGGAGTGATACAGGGCGTGGGAGAGTTAGATAGGGTGAGGAAGAGAGGCAGGGAGGGTTAGAGTGAAGCAGGGTGCAGTAAGGCAAGGCAAGCTGCGATAGTTTGTGGCAGGAGGTTGAGTGTAACGGGATTACATAAAGAGCCAGGGAAGGGTTGGGTGGGGCAAAGTGAAGTAGAAATGGGGAGGATGAAGTAGAATGACACGGGATGCCGCAGACTCAAACAAAGTGATGTAGAGTGTGTGACAGAGTAAAGCAGAGTTTGGCATGTGAGATAGTATGATGCAGGGTGAGGCAGGGGGTGAGATGAGGACGCTGAATAAAGTTGGCCATGTGAGTTTAGCTGCTGTGAGGCAAGTCAAGGTGGGCTGTCCCAAAAAGAGTAAGATTTTACTAAAACACAGTAACTTAGAGCGAGGTACTTTTATGAAGGGTGAGGAAGGGTGAATTATGGGTAGTTTGTGTGTGGGAAGGGGACAAAGGGTAGGTAGGGTAAAGCAGGGTTAGATGGGAGAGGGTATGCAATGTAAGGCAGGGTAGACTGGAGTAGGGAGGCAGGATGAAGCAGAGAAGGTGGGTTGGGGTGGGTTAACCCGGGTGAAGCAGAGTAGGGTATGGTGGGTTAGCCAGAGTGAAGCACAGTAGACTTGGTGGCTTAACCTGCCCCATCCCGTCGATGTATGGGTATGTTGCAACGTTTTGCATTTGCCAGTCCCAGCGACGTACCGGTACGTCGTGCAATTGCAAGGTCCCTAATTTGCACAATTTTAAATTTTCGCGCGTGATTTTTCATATGTATACACGGGACACCTTCCTCTATTCTTCTACAAGATGCCAAGCAGGGACAATGCCTTACATCGCATAACCTCCCCCCTCCCCCCCTCATGCCATTGTCTCGGCAATTCACCTGTTACCAGTGACCTGACCAATAAAGACATTCAGGGCCAGAGTGATTCCCCAGTCGATGACAATGTGGAGGACAAGGTTTACATAGCATCAGAGGAAGAAACAGTCAGAAATGATGATTAGGTAATGTGGAAAAAAAAGGTCATGAATGGTGATTAGTTAGTGAGTGAAACAATGCTTATAAAGCCTATATTACTGCTTGAAAACCAATATACTCTCATACTACATATAAATTCGTACCAAGTAAATAAATAAATACCGTTTATGAGTGGATAAAATAGTTACCCTCCCATAGAACTCGTTCTCTTTGGTGCCAGCATGTTTGAAACCCAGTCAGGTAAGGAGGAACTCCTACCTGGATTAAGTATTTTAAACCTCAGGTGAGCAATTTCTCTATGAATTTTCGATGTTTCTCACCAAAAGCGGAGGTTTTAGCCAAAAAAATTTTTTTTCGAAAATACCTCGGGACTGGGGGATGTCGGAGGTGCGGAAAACCTCGGGACGTGATGGGTCAAACGGGGTGAGGTAGATCAGGAAGTGGTGGGTTAAATAGGGTGAGGTGGGCCAGGGAGGTAAGATGAGGCACATTAGGGTTGGACTGGTCAGACAGGGTGCAGCGGCGAAGGGTGGGGTGGGATAAACAAGGTGAGGTGAGGCGGTAAGGCAGAATGCAACAGGGCTGGGTTGGATGGGTTACACAAAGTATGGCAGGGCAAGTGGGGTGGGGTGGTTTAGCCAGGGTGAGGAAAGGCATGATGGGGTGGGGTATGGAGGTATGATGAGCCAGGGCTGAGTAGGATGGGTTAGGGTGAGACAGTCATGCGGGGTGAAGTTGGTTAGACAGGGTGAGGCAAGGTATGGTGAAGTATGTTGACAGTATGAGGCAGAACTGGATAGGACGGGTCAGATATGAGCAGGTGGGATGTGGTGGGTTAGACAGGGTGGGGCAAGGCATGGCAGGGTGGGGTATGGAGGCAGGACGAGAAAGGGCTGTGAAAAGTGTGGTGGTTTAGGAACGTTAAAGCAGAGCAGGGTGGAGTGGCGTGAGTTAGAAAGGGTAAGGCAGGGCAGAGTGGGTTGAGGTGAGGTAGATAAGTCACTGGTTAGCCACAATCCGTGATTTACCAGACAGTTACTGTGAGTAAGTCATTAAGGACACTGCAGGTTCCTGCCTCACCCTCTGCCTTTCTTGCTTCCCTCCATCCCCGGTTTCCTCTCTATGTACGTTTGTGCCTACGTCTCTGCCCACTCAGCCTCTCTTTCTGCCCATCTGGCACCCTGTCCCGTCTGCCTCCCTCTCTCCCCTTCCATTTATCTAGCTGCCCCCTTGACTCCATTCTGGCCTCCTGTGAATCACAATCTGCCCCTCTCAGCCTTCCCTCACTGCCCCCTCTGCCTCCCTCTCTCCTGGACTGGATGATACTACTGAGTCAGTAAATACTGCCACAGAGGGTGCAAGTAATGAAAGTTTCATAGTCATTTACAGAAGAACCAACGATGTAATGGAAACCCGGTCTGAAGAGCTTCTGAACAAGTTCAAGTTCATGATCCAGCATTATAAGGAAAACACTTATAACATTCTCATTTCAGATGTTCTCCTCAGGATTGCTGCAAGCAACATCTTCCATCGTAAGCTTTTATCCTGAATAATCGTATCAAATCAGTTTACAGGAGCTTTCGACACCTGGAATGGCTTCTGTAAGCAGCTGGTTCTGTTTGCCATGATGGTCTCCACTTGAACTCGGTTGGCTCTGCTCGTCTGGGTTATCTACTGGATGGTGCAGTACGTTTTTCTGGCAGCACACACACACACACACACACACACACACACACACACACACACACACACACACACACACACACACACACACACATACACACACACACTCACAGTACGAGGCCTATGGACAGGCCAAAATGAATGTCAAATATCATTGGATGAGTAACGGAGGCAAAGCCATGAAGGCTCTTCTCGTGAATGTGCATGGTTTGCAGAATAAGTATTCAGATTTAGAGGATTATCTTCCTGTTGAAGACTATGATGTAACGGGCGCAACAGAATCGTGGCTACAGCACGGAACAAAGGCATTTTTTTTTTTTTTTTTTTTGCAGAATACAACATACCAGGTTAAAACATTTTCAGCAGTGAGAGAAATTAAATCCCATATCATAATAGTACTTGGGTTAACTTATCATCCACCAGCAAAGTCCACTCTCACTGTTAATGAAATTTTCAACCAAACTGCTGAAATATTTAGCATACAAAATACTCTGTTCTTTGGCGATTTTAATTTACCAGTTGCCCAATGGGGACAGGACCCATTTTCACATGCAGGGTTAGACCTGCACACCAAATTGGCAAGACAGTTAATTCCATCAGCTCGTAGACTATCCTACACGAGGAGGTGGCAAATTATATCTGATTTTGGCCACATCAGAAAACTTCATAATAAATGTTACGGTAGTGGAAGACTAGTACTAGAGACCATCACATGGACACATTAAATCTAAATTCAGTGACGACAATGTCAGGGCTGCTTACAGGAAAGTGCCTAGCTACAAGAAAGCAGTTTTTCAAAAATTATTGGAAATTGTTGATTCTAGTGATTGGAATCCCACTGTTCGAACAGCATATGTTAATGAAACATGGAAATTATTCACAGGTTCTCTCAGTAATGCAGTAATGTTACAGATTCCAATGTGCAACAGATGGCCTGCTAAAAATATTAAACCCAATGGGGGAATATGCATAATAAATGTTGCTTATCGGAAAATAAACATGCAAAAATTATGTTCCCACAAAGAATCAATGTTATAAAAATGAAACAAAAGCATTTGGAGGCCAGATGCTAATCACCTGCCAAAATATGTTATTGGATAAGGTAACTTACCCTACAAACCAAAGTTGAAGAACATAGCGCAAAACTCTTCGAATTCAATTACTACGTTTTGCAAAAGCCCAATCGACATTAAAAAACACATGGCAGCTGGCATTCAGTCATCTTTGATCATATCTTCAGCAAATGCAATAAGCTTCTGAACATCCACATAGTTGCTATTTCTTGAAGGTCTGGGAAAAATTCGTCCACAACTTTTTGATGGAAGTAATGTGAGTATAAGTGGCTGGGGAATGGCTGGGAGAAGGAGGGAGGTGAGAAGACAGGAAGAAATCAGTAGGATAGAAGTTGTGGAAGCAATGAAGAAAGTTAAATCAGGGAAAGCCCCAGGAATTGATGGAGTGTGTGGTGAAATGCTGAAGCATGGGGGAGAGATAGTAGTAGAATGGATGTGGAAGATGTGCAGATTGGCCTGGGAGGAAGGTAGAGTCCCGGAGGATTGGAAGTCAGGTATAATTATTCCCTTGTACAATGGAAAAGGGGAAAAAGAAGTGTGTGGTAATCATAGGGGCATTTGTCTTCTTAGTATAATAGGAAAAGTGTATGGTAGGATACTTATTGACAGAGTTAGAGAAAGAACAGAGAAATTAGTTGGAGAAGAACAGGGGGGCTTTAGGAAGGGAAGAGGTTGTGTAGATCAGATATTCATTCTCAGATCTTTAATGGAAAAGTTTCTAGAGAAGGGAAAGAAGTTGTATGCGGCTTTCATGGATTTGGAGAAAGCATATGACAGGGTGGATAGACAAGGATTGTGGAAAGTGTTAAGAATATATGGAGTAGATGGGAAGTTGTTGAATGCTGTGAAGAGTATGTACGATGGTGCGAAGGCTGCAGTGCGTGTGGATGGTGAACCAAGTGAATTTTTCTCTTTGAAAGTTGGGTTGAAACAGGGATGTGTCATGTCTCCATGGTTGTTCAATCTGTACATGGATGGGGTAATAAAAGAGGTACAAGGTAGGGTAGTGGATGTTGGAGTGGCCCTGGTGAGAGAGGATAGTGTTTGGAAACTCCCTGTACTGTTGTTTGCAGATGATACTGTATTGTTGAGTGAAGACGAAGGGGAGCTGCAAGGCTTGGTGGATGAGTTTGAGAGAGTGTGTAAGAAACGGAATCTAAAGGTGAATGTAGGGAAGAGTAAAGTGATGGTCTTTGAGAGAGGTGAAGTCAGTGAATGTACAGCGAGGTTGGATGGTGAGGAATTGGAAAATGTGAGTACGTCTAAGTACTTGGGTAGTGTGATGAGTAAGGATGGAGGTTTGGAGGGTGAAGTGCTTGAAAGGGTACAGCAGGGAAGAAAGGTTGCTGGTTCTTTGAAAGCAGTGATAAGAAACAGGGAAGTGAGCATGGAAGTGAAAAAGTTACGACATGACAGTATTGTGATACCAACTCTAACGAACGGAAGTGAAGCTTGGACGTTGTTGGAAGGACACAAGTCAAGAGTGAGAGCAGTGGAAATGAGTTATTTAAGAGGAGCCTGTGGAGTCACATGGAGAGACAGGCTGACGAATGAGGATATAAAGGAGCGTTGTGGTGTTGATGTGGATGTGATAGGAAGCGTTATGAGGAACACACTGAGGTGGTTTGGCCATGTGGAGAGGATGGAGGGTGAAAGACTGACGAAGAGAGTGTATGTGAGTGAGGTGGAGGGGGAAAGAGGGAGGGGGAGGCCGAGGATGAGATGGAGGGATGGGGTGGAGAGGTATATGAGAGAGGGGGGTGTGAGTTGGGAGCAGGGGAGTGAAATGGCGGGGGACAGGGCGACTTGGAGGCGATTTGTTTGTGGCCACCCCAAACGGGATTGAGGCGTCTGGCAATAGATAGATAGATAGATAGAACTTTTCGAAATATGTTGGGAACACACACACACACACACACACACACACACACACACACACACACACACACACAAACAAACAAACAAAACTTTATTGCCTCGCCTTGATAAAGGCAGCCAATAATAAATATGATGACCTTAGTTATAGATAAAAAAAAAAAAGGAAGAATTACTTTAAGGTTCATGTTGCTCATATCACTAAATCCAATCCTAAAAAATATTTCGTCTATGACTGAAACAATTAGGTAACAGCACCAACAACTGGCCCACTCGTCACAGATGATGGAGAGCATACTGATGATGAAACGAGATGGCTAAAATTCTCAGCACTTTCTTTTCATTTGTATATACATTTGAAAATAGAGATTCCATCCCTCCAGCTTTTCCTGTTGTCTTTAGAAGAGGGTAGCATATTCAGCGCTATTACTGTTAGTGGGAAAGATGTACCACTTGCCATAAGTAAACGTAGTGAATAAAACAACAGGACCAGATAGAATATCGGTGCATTCTAAAGGAAGCAATGAATGAAATATCTAAAGCTATTCACTAAGAAATGGTAGGGTTCCACATGAGTGGAAACTAACAAATGTAACAACAGCATTGAAAACGGTAACAAATCGCAACCAGAAAATTATCGACCAATAAACTTAACTTCAGTGGCGTGCAAGTTGTTAGAAACTGTTATCACAGACAAGCTTGTTAAGCACTTAGGAATAAAGTTATCTCATCAAATTTTCACAACAAGGTTTTCAAAATACTTGCTCTTGCTTTACAAATCTCTTAGATTTCTTCTATGATATATTCACTATTTACAATCAGACTAGATCCGGTGACATTGTCTATCTCAGTTTTCAAAAAGCATTTGAGAAATGTTCCCACTATAAAAAGTACTTCAGAATTTGAAGGCCCATAGGATCAGAGGAAAAGTGCTTTGGTTGATTGATATTTGACTTACAGGACGTAAACAGAGTTGTAATATATGGTAAAGAGTCAGACTGGAAAGATGTTACAAATGGAGCACAACAGGGCTCTGTATTGGATGACATTCTGTTTTTAATATGTATATATGATATAGATGATGGTTTGTTGTGCAAACTATCCAAATTTGCTGATGATACTAAAGTTGCAAACAGACACATCTTTACAGAGACAGGCGATTAAGTGTGACCTCAATCAACTGTTTAATTGGGCCCAAACATAGGAGATGGATTTTGATATTAGTAAATGTAAAGTGCTAAACATTGGAAATAGAAATGAAAAATCAGTTACACTAAGAACCATACAACGTCAGAACTGGAAAAGATAGGAATTATAGTACAAAATTATCTTAAAGAAAGCAAACAGTGTGCAGAGGTTGTTAATACAGCCACTAACTAATCAGATTCATTGGTACAGCATTCGAATATGAATCAGAAAACATCATACTCTTCTCATATAATTCTCTAGCACGGTCTCACTTACGAGTACTGTGTCCAGTTCTGGTCCTTTATTACAAAAAAAGATATAGGGAAACTTGATAGATTGTAACAAAAGGTGACAATGATTACTCTTATATTGAGAATTAAACCATATGAGGGGCGTGTACATGCCCAGAATCTCTTTACCTTAACCTAACACAGGTTACGAGATTTCATTCAAGTATTCAGAGTATTCAAAGGATACGGTAATATAGCTGTCGATTAATATTTTACAATTGATCACACAAATTATACTAGAGGTAATGGGCGTAAAGTTATTGGCAAACGAGTTTAGTCACGTGAAACTAAGCATTTCTTCTTTAACAGAGTTGTAAATACGAGTATATGGAACAAACTGCCTTTTGATATAGTACACTGTGGTATAGTATTAACCTTTAAAACTCGTCTGGAAAGTATCTGGCTTGTAACCCTCAGCTTAGTATGTTTACTTTCTGTAGTAAATATAACCTTTTTTAAAGAGCCTGGATGATACAACCTGCAGAACAACACTGATAAATATTGTTGACTTTATGTTACTCTCCTTTTCAGGTAGATAACGTAGAACACTATTTCCTTGCCCTGTTTCCTATGAAATATCCATGACAGCATTTCTGTGTACATGGTGGTTCTTCTCACTATTTCCTGCCTGCTTCAACTGGAAGATTAGTTGGGTGGGTGTGGCAGAGCTTTCCTGCTTTTCAATCGTTGTTTTAATTGATAGTATAGTTTTGTCATTTATAACCTTTTCTACAGCAAACACCCGCGAAAGGACCAACAGGTCTGTTGCTGTTTGCTTTGCTTTGTACTCCTACTCCTTTGTGCTCCCTCCTTACCCCATCTCCCTCCTCATTTGTTCGTTGCATGCCTTCCCTACTTCACTCTTTGCCATCCTTATACCTACCTCACTTTTTGGCTCCCTCTGTTTTCCTCAAATTTCCTTCCTTCCTGCCTTTACCACCTACCCTCTACCACTATCGGCCTCCCTGATTACCCTCCGTACTCCTTCCTCTTTTTTGACGTCATACTTCCCTTCACTTCTGCCTGCTTCTTTCTATCTTTTCATTTCTCCTTCCATTTCTGCTTACCTGCCTGTCTTTCTGCTTCCCTTCCTACTTACTCCAGCTATGACTATTCCCTTCCATCTGTACCTGGCTCCTTGCCTACCCTCCCCGCCTGTCTTCTGTATACCTTCATCTCTACTGGACACCTTTTCCTTATTTGTCCTTCACCTATTTCTCCCTCCATTTCTACCTTCTTTTTTCCTCTCTCTGTACTTCTCTTCTTACTTCTCTCTCAACCTACTACCTTCTTTTCTTACTGTCTCTCTCATCCCTGCCTTCATTTCCTTTTATCTACTTTTCTATGCCTCCACTCTCTTAACTTTACATCTCAACCCCCCCCCCATATATATATATATATATATATATATATATATATATATATATATATATATATATATATATATAAGTATAATTATATATTATGTGTGTCTAAATCTCTTCAATGAGTAGGGATTCATTAAGAAGGCGTCACTATCCTGCCCACGTTAAATGCTTCCTTAATTATTCATTACATCTTTTATTTTATTTTATTTTTTTTGTAATGATTATTTTCCTTTCATGAGAGGAAAAAGTGTCACCGGTCACTGACATCTGCCTGACTGGGTCCAGAACTCAACGGTGGATGCCAGGTTATTGTGTAAGTGTAGCTATGAGGGTGATGGTCGTGGTATTAATATTAGAAGAAATGGTGGAGATAATGGCAGAGGAACCCATGTAATGCTGCTTGTGGTAATCGTGGTGGTGAAGTAATGATATAAGGAGTTGAAATAGTTTGTCTTATCACTGACTATAGAGACAATCATGTATAATAATTTATTCCATCTACGAGAAAATCACAACAAAGTATAATACCAGTGAAGCCACCTCAGTTAGATTCTTTATGGCAGAGTTCAAGTCAGAAAATATAGGAGACAAAAGCACTACTACGTTTAAAAAAAAAAAAAAAAAAAAAAAAAAAAAAAAAAAACGTTTCAGTAAATCCTCGACGGTCCAGTTTAGTGTTTACTGACTAGATTGGCCAATACCATTAAGAAAGTTAACATCCCATACATGAAAAATCTTGCAGTACTTAGGTGGGAAGTTTGCTGTATACTCAGTACGTAATGACCATCTTTTCATCAGAAAGTTAAATGACCTTAAAATTATTCTTGAAGTGGTGTCCATATTATGAATATCTAAACAAACGAATGAAGCCTGGTTGAACCAAGACTATAGATAATGGCAGTGTTCACTTTAGTAAAGTGAACGTCAGTGTTACCTGAACTACGTGATAACCGGCATATAAATACGGTATTTTTAAAGGTGCGGCAGAGAGCCGCCAGTGTCAAGTTTCGATTGACTGGGGAATCTTTTAAAACCACGACGCTTCTCCTGCTTATAATGTGGGCTCCCATTTGGCACAGAATCATTTAAGTAAATTTGTGAGCTTTTTATTTTTTTTTGAGAAAAAGGTACTGTGAATGTGTCTGAGTGTGAGGAATGGCAGTCTTTCATTATATCGTAAAGTCCTTCCTGTGTACAATGGGTAATTGACATTTACTTTGGAGACTGTGTTCTCAATGTAATGAATGCCAACATTTATTTCAAGGACTGACCAAGAGATAAGGGTGTAACTGCATTCCTCTAAAGTCAAATAGTGTCCTTCATTTTCTCAAAATCTACGCTAACTTTTCAGTGCTTTCCAAAGGATATTGAAGTTTCTGCCCGTGTATCAAAAATAGGTTACTGCCAAAGTGTAAATCCTAAGTGAAATACAGTGACTTCTGGACGAATTATTTCCTACAAAGATCCTCGGAAATAACAGTAAGAGGAATGCCTGGGTTGTCATGAACGATACTACCAGATGTTTCTATATGCACTCTCTCATAGTCACAAGCTTAGTATAAAATGGATACACAACGATACATTAAGTTCGTTCAATTTGTAAAATTTGATCACTCCGTGGATAAAAAAGAAATTTCACCACAATTTATGCTGGTCATGTTACCAATTCTGAAGAGAGTCAGGGACAAGAAGGAGCAATTCTGAAGAGAGTCAGGGACAAGAAGGAGTTAATATATACAAAGCTATATAAATACTGATACCACTTTTAAAAATGTTTTAAAATTTGCGACAGCATACATACTTGTCTTGTTTGTATTTTTAGTTACCGGTAGTTGTTTTCAGGGGAGGGGAGCTAACCCTCCGCCAACCCACTTGCTGACACGTCGGGAAAACGTGTTCGTTGGTTATAAGGTTACCACCCAGTGTATTAAGGAATTTCTTGGTTTACAGGAAATCATTAATTTGGCTTGTCACTCAATGTAGAGTTACCCTGAACTAGAGTACTACTACATTGAGCAAGTGAAAGTGAATGATGGACGCCCCCACCAACCGACCACCCCTTAAGGGACTAAGACGTCTGGCAATAGATAGATATTTTTCTTACATTGTTTTTTAAAATCATACAGTATATAGCTAATAATTTGTGAAGTATACATAAAGTCACAGAAAAAAATGAAAACTTTTGAAAATGTTTTACAAGAATTTAATGCATACACTAAAAAAAAAAAAAAAAATAAGCAGATCCCTTGAATAGGTTACTGGAAATAACAGAAGTCACTGCATTTGCAAATATGACTGTATTTATTTAAAACACTACTTGGGCATCATTTCAAACAGTTCTGTATAAAATTTACATGTTATAATAAACATCCATAAAACTTTACAGCATCCACTAATTATGTAAGGGCATACTCATCCCATATGACATCACTGAGAAGTGTCACTCAGTATCTGACAAGGTCTTGCAGAAACACTGACTAAATATTTTGTTTTGTGAGTTTTTTTTCCCAAAAATTAACCAACAGGGTACATGTGAACTCCTTTCAAGTTCATTCATTTTTAAATCAACTGTCGGCTAATCTTTTTTGTTCCATTATTTATGATGTCACTGAGCCAGTTTGTTATGCTGGGTAAGCAGTTTTCAAAACACGAATGAACCATCATGGAAGTCAGGTGTGGATCAGATGAACTGCAGCTGTGTAGTATTATGTTAACAGTGATAAGCTGACGAATTCTGACAATTATTCAGGTGAGAATCTGAGAAGCTGGAATTCCTTTACATAACATACATCAAAATTAACCGAACACAATGTCCTCACTCCCCCTGAATAATGTCTTTCTATATGTGAGAATTTCAGAACACTGGAATCCTTTTACATAAAATCTCTCAAACCCAAATTTAGCACGATGTCCTCACTTCCCCTTTATACAGTACAAGTACGCATCTGATTTTTTTTCTTTTTTTTGTGATTACTTTCATTACGATCTTGCTTTTGCTCTTTCTTCTCAACATCACATACTCCAGTAACTTCTGTGGCCGAAGCATCATAATTATAATAAAGTGCTCCCAAGTCTCTAAGGCAGTACTTTTCTCTACCTTCCCTTTCCATTTGCTATATTTTGTGGCGATTCTCAGTGTTATTGGAACCAGGTTATGATGGGTCATACCCAGACCAGGTAATGGTCAGTGTTATCTGATTCAGGTGAGTGTTTGTTACCTACAACGTGTAAAATTGTATTTACCTGAGCCAAGTGATCATTTACATGAACCACGTGACAGCTGTGTTAGCCTAGTTCTTTGTGTTTACCTGAATCAGACAATGACTCCGTTTATGTGAACCAGGTGATGGTTGTGGTTACCTGAACCAGGTGATGCTGCATTTACTTGAACCAGGTGATGCTGCATTTACCTGAACCAGGTGACGCTGCATTTACCTTAACTAGGTGACGCTGCATTTACCTGAACCAGGTGATGCTGCATTTCCCTGAACAAGGTGATGCTGCACTTGCCTGAACCAGGTGATGCTGCATTTACCTGAACCAAGTGATGCTGCGTTTACCTGAACCAGGTGATGCTGCGTTTACCTGAACCAGGTGATGCTGCGTTTACCTGAACCAGGTGATGCTGCATTTACTTGACCCAGGTGATGCTGCATTTACCTGAACCAGGTGATGCTGCATTTACCTGAACCAGGTGATGCTGCATTTACCTGAACCAGGTGATGTTGCATTTACCTGAACCAGGAGATGCTGCATTTACCTGAACCAGGTGATGCTGCATTTACCTGAACCAGGTGATGGTTGTGTTTACCTGAACCAGGTGATTCAGTGTTTACCTGAACCACGTGATGGCTGGCGGGGGTCGACCGTCGGCGGCGCAGAACAGTGTGACGGGGTCGCCTTTACGGACGATCAGGGAAGCCGGGTGTTCCACGCGGCCTGGGGAGGAGAGAGGCAAAGGTCTTATCTCACATTAGGCGAGGGATGATTAAATCTTGCACTGGGTACTAGACCATTCGAAGCATGTGTCTTTGGCGAAAACATAAAGGAAAGTGAATAACTGCAGAAGACTAGCTGACTTACAGCTGACAGTTCCTGTAATAAAAAAAAAAAAAAAAAAAGGGCATGACGAGGGTACAAGAATGACGATAGCAAGAAGGAGCACTCAGGGTCTATAGAAAGACCATTTGACTTTGCCCTGTGACCGTGACTTTCGACAGATTTCTCTCAAAATCGATTTACTTCACTGTTGCCTATCACTTACCCTCCCCACTAACTGTAGTTCAAAGGGATCAGATTCATTTGAATTGACTCAGCCCGGTGATCCTGAATTTTCACCTCCCCCTTTGACTGATTGTTTTCAAAATCGAGTCTCTTTTTACCCTTGTTTTAACACGAACCCTTCCAACAAGTTTGGTGTAAAACAAATAAAAACAGTCCAAGTTGACAGTACCCTGCATCCTCGACCCTTGATCTACTGTTCTCGAAAACCGTTGGTATACTCCTGCCAGATCCTGAACCCGTATAACAAGCTGGTTTTAAGTCAGATCAGACTGATTGAATTTTTAGCAATGAATATGCACACATGTCAGATTTTGTCCCTGTGACCTTGGCCTTAGACAGAGTGTTCATAAATCGAAATGCTTTCATTCTTGCCTTTCCGTCAAACTTTTCGCAACGTTCAGCTTCATCTGGAAAAAATAATATTTCAGTTGATTTTGCTAGGTCAGACTTTGACCTAGCCCTGTGGCCGTCATCTTTAACCTAGTGTTCCCCCAAGCAATAGATATCATTCAAGGACTAACCCTCAAGCCTTCCACCGAGTTTGGCTAAAGTCGGTAAAAATATTTTTGAGCTATTTTTCACACACACACACACACACACACACACACACACACACACACACACACACACACACACACACACACACTGGCTGATTAAAACATAACACCCTCTCTTGCATCGCAAGTAGCGGGTGTAACAAAGAAGAAGGCTTTCTCTCGCCCACTAAACCAACCAATCGAAACTGGCAGAAGGAAAGTCGGAAAGAACATGATGCATGATGTATTGCAGAAAAATTGTCATGGACTTTTTACAGTATTGGACAAGACGAAAGGAAACTTACTGCCATAGTTAACCCGTAAGCTTCGAAACACCTATATCTGGACATTCCTGAGTGCGTGCAATACACCCACATCTGGCCCGGACCTACTTCTCAAAGTGGGACAGATTGTAGGTCACAGCGACACCTGTCAACCCCTTCTCACCATCTCCCTGGTCAGTCACCTGCCAGTCACGATGGAGGGTGGTTGTAACGAGCAGTGACGGGAGTATTCTACCTCCAATTATACTGTTGCAATACATGTTATGTTCTATATAATATATTTTTCATGGCTAGGAGAGTCTGAATGTAAAAAAAAAAAAAAATAACTAAGAAATTATATTAACACACACACACACACACACACACACAAAAAAACATTTCAGGTTCTTCAAACTCGCGTAATTTTCCCGAGGAAAATGAACTCCTGTCATTTTCCTCAGGTAAATGACTCAAGTTTGTATAAAAAGATATCACTCATAAAACAAAATGATAAGAAACCCTCCATGCACATCCATAGCCAACCACCTCTCTTTGTCATCAGTCATTTACCACTGAGCTTCCACGGCTCCTGGAAATTAAAGACATTCAAACCATAGTTTCCCATATGCCTTTCAGTGAAAAAAAAAAAAAATGTATAATGAGACTTCAACCATTTCTCGATTAACAGCTATTATCCTATGTACAATTATGTGTCTATATGAGTAGACCATAACCCTATAATCCCTATCTATGCTTATTATATTCAGTACTGTACAGTTTCAAATGAATGTGAGGAAGGCAGGATAATTTACCTGAACCTTGACCCGGCTTTATTGAAACCACTCTTATATAAGTCACCACAGTATAATAATGACAGCATATTAGCCAGCTGTTATCCCATCCATATGTATGTGTGCCTATATTTTGACCTGAACATAACTCCTTCATCCATATCCATGTCTTCCGTACTATACAATGTTAAAAGAATGCGAGAAATGCGGGAAATCTGAAACTTAACCCCACTAAAGTGACAACCCCGATACGTCACCCACAATATTTGAAAATTAGGCTTCCTTGACCTCATCCGACAACAGATTGTTACTCATCTTCTATAATCTTATCTCATGAGTATGGAAATAGATTTATTACACAAGGGAAATAGGTGCAATTCACTCTGCACACTTGATTTCCGGCAGCCCCGCTTTCGTCCATTTATCCCTTACCCTCACCTGCCCTGTGGTGACCTGAGCGAGCCCCGTCTTTGTCTCCTATCTCCCACCGGTGTTCTCTCTCTCTGTTCATCAGTACACCCCTTTTTTCCCCCTATGATTTGTTTCCATACCCATATCCACGTATTTTTCTTGTGTGTGTGTGTGTGTGTGTGTGTGTGTGTGTGTGTGTGTGTGTGTGTGTGTGTGTGTGTGTGTGTGTGTGAGAGCATGGACGTCTTGCATGAGGGGTGTGGTGTAGCCACTGGGTCTTTTTCTTGTTTTTCACAGTACACGTGAGCTTTTTCATCAGCACTCCCCCTTTTCCCCCAGTGGTTTGTGTTTGCACCGACTTACTCACTTTAGAGGCTGGTCAGGACACACACACACACACACACACGAAAAAATCTTAGTGTCACCAACTAGCTAACTTGTAAAAATAGCAGGGCATTTTAGGGAGCTATTATCAGGTGGCCAGTTATGTCGATGTGCCGGTGTGACTAGAACATCATCCTATCACTCATATCCATGCCATATCCATATCCACATATTGTTCTTATATTCCACGGTCCACATCAGCCACGTACTTTATCAGTACACCCATTTCCCAATGTGGTTTACATTTGTATCGGTGTATTGAAAGTTGGAATACAAATGTGGGCGATTGTGTGTGTGTATGCGCCAACGCAAGATCGTGCTAGAAGAGTGAGAGAAGAGTTCTGGACAAATGTGGAAGTGTGCATGGAAAAGTTTGGAAGGAATGAGAGAGTGTTTTTGGTTGGTGATATGAATGGTAAAGTTGGTAATGTGAAGGTGGATGGAATAGTTGGTGAGTGGGGTGTGCCTGCTGAGATAGATGAGAATGGGAGTGCGTTAGTGGACATTTGTGCTGGGAGGGGGTTGGTGATAGCCAATACCCTCTTCAGGCATAAAATGATCCACAGGTATACATGGCGAGTGATGAGAAGGGTGGGTGGTGAACTGAGTGAAAGGAAGGCAATGATTGATTATGTGTGTGTGGATGAAAGGATACGAAGATGTGTAAAGGATGCAAGAGTGTATAGAGGTTGGGGGAGTGGACTTTCTGACCATTACTTGGTGGTGGCCAGAATTAGGATGCAAGTAAGATGGAGGAATAGAAGAAGGGAAAGACGAGAGGAAGGAGTAGTTGAAAGGAGAGTGGAAAGGTTACAAGAGGATGAGAAAAAGGCAGAGTATAAGAGAGAAGTGGAGGAACGATTGGGCAAATATGAATTGGAGCAGATGGGAGACGTGGAAGGTGTGTGTAAGATATTTACAGAAGAAATATGTGCAGCATGTGATGTGGTGTGTGGAAGGAAGAGAAGACGGATGGGGGTGCAAGGAACAGCGTGGTGGACTGAAGAGGTGAAACAGGCTGTGGCACAAAAGAAGAAAGCATACAATGAATGGATGAGAAATAGGGGCGTGGAAGAAGTTGAGAGGCGGAAGAGAGAGTTATATGTGGAAAGGAAGAGAGAGGTGAAAAGATTAGTAAGAGAGAGTAAGAAGAGAGTGGATGAGGAATTTGGAAGGTATTTGAGTGTAAAGTGGAGGGACTGTAAGAAAATGTTCTGGAGAGAAGTGAAAAGAGTAAGACAGGGTGGAAGTGAAGTTAGCAGGGAGTGAAAGATAAAAATGGTAGATTACTAGTGGAGAAGGGAGAAAAAGTGAGCAGATGGAGAGAACACTTTAAGGAATTGTTGAACGTAGAGGATGGAAGTAATGCGAGTATAAGTGGCTGGGGAATGGCTGGGAGAAGGAGGGAGGTGAGAAGACAGGAAGAAATCAGTAGGATAGAAGTTGTGGAAGCAATGAAGAAAGTTAAATCGGGGAAAGCCCCAGGAATTGATGGAGTGTGTGGTGAAATGCTGAAGCATGGGGGAGAGATAGTAGTAGAATGGATGTGGAAGATGTGCAGATTGGCCAGGGAGGAAGGTAGAGTCCCGGGGGATTGGAAGTCAGGTATAATTATTCCCTTGTACAAAGGAAAGGGGGAAAAAGAAGTGTGTGGTAATCATAGGGGCATTTGTCTTCTTAGTATAATAGGAAAAGTGTATGGTAGGATACTTATAGACAGAGTTAGAGAAAGAACAGAGAAATTAGTTGGAGAAGAACAGGGAGGCTTTAGGAAGGGAAGAGGTTGTGTAAATCAGATATTCATTCTTAGATCTTTAGTGGAAAAGTTTCTAGAGAAGGGAAAGAAGTTGTATGCGGCTTTCATGGATTTGGAGAAAGCATATGACATGGTGGATAGACAAGGATTGTGGAATGTGTTAAGAATATATGGAGTAGATGGGAAGTTGTTGAATGCTGTGAAGAGTATGTACGATGGTGCGAAGGCTGCAGTGCGTGTGGATGGTGAACTAAGTGAATTTTTCTCTTTGAAAGTTGGTTTGAAACAGGGATGTGTCATGTCTCCATGGTTGTTCAATCTGTACATGGATGGGGTAATAAAAGAGGTACAAGGTAGGGTAGTGGATGTTGGAGTGGCCCTGGTGAGAGAGGATAGTGTTTGGAAACTCCCTGTAATGTTGTTTGCAGATGATACTGTGTTGTTGAGTGAAGACGAAGGGGAGCTGCAAGGCTTGGTGGATGAGTTTGACAGAGTGTGCAAGAAACGGAACCTAAAGGTGAATGTAGGGAAGAGTAAAGTGATGGTCTTTGAGAGAGGTGAAGTTAGTGAATGTACAGCGAGGTTGGATGGTGAGGAATTGGAAAATGTGAGTACGTTTAAGTATTTGGGTAGTGTGATGAGTAAGGATGGAGGTTTGGAGGGTGAAGTGCTTGAAAGGGTACAGCAGGGAAGAAAGGTTACTGGTTCCTTGAAAGCAGTGATAAGAAACAGGGAAGTGAGCATGGAAGTGAAAAAGTTACTACATGACAGTATTGTGATACCAACTCTAACGTACGGAAGTGAAGCT
Source organism: Coenobita brevimanus (assembly GCF_032717465.1). NCBI lineage: Eukaryota > Metazoa > Arthropoda > Malacostraca > Decapoda > Coenobitidae > Coenobita > Coenobita brevimanus. Next base: position 11,513,812 of record NC_136957.1, on the reverse strand, counting down.
TGGACATTGTTGGAAGGACACAAGTCAAGAGTGAGAGCAGTGGAAATGAGTTATTTAAGAGGAGCCTGTGGAGTCACGTGGAGAGACAGGCTGACGAATGAGGATATAAAGGAGCGTTGTGGTGTGGATGTGGATGTGATAGGAAACGTTATGAGGAACACACTGAGGTGGTTTGGCCATGTGGAGAGGATGGAGGGTGAAAGACTGACGAAGAGAGTGTATGTGAGTGAGGTGGAGGGGGGAAGAGGGAGGGGGAGGCCGAGGATGAGATGGAGGGATGGGGTGGAGAGGTATATGAGAGAGGGGGGTGTGAGTTGGGAGCAGGGCAGTGAAATGGCGGGGGACAGGGCGACTTGGAGGCGATTTGTTTGTGGCCACCCCAAACGGGATTGAGGCGTCTGGCAATAGATAGATAGATAGTATTCAGTTTATTTTAGGGTCCGCTCTGATGCTCCTTTTTCCCTCACACTCGGTAAATGTAGGATTCTTTATGTCACCAATTTCTCTAACTTCTGTTCACAACTTCGCCAGTACCACGGCGTTTTAGGAAAAAAAAAAATGTTAACAAGAGGATACACAGATATATGGCGAGTACACTTATATATATTTCACGCTGTTTTGCGAGAGCTGAGGTTTGGCGAGATAGCCGCACAGGCAAAGGGTACCTTTCAACTCAATACCGCAGCCAACGGGTTAAACCTGAAAAATAAAGGGTAAGAAATCTGTTCTGCTTGAATTAATAACAAGAGCAAATCATATATGCACCTTTTCCAGTCATGTGCCTATCTAGCCTCAAAGTACATAACTGGATAACACATTGCACTCATCCACTACTCTAAATCCAAACCACTTCCTTCCTATCTCTATAAAGTGGAAATTTTTTGGTAAAACTTTGTAATAGTTTTTTTTTTCCTGTCTGTTCGGTCTTGACCAATAAAATCGGATGCCATATTTTTCATATTACAATGAGTGCTAAGAAACAATTATAACTATCAAGCTTTGATGACTTCTTTCATACTGGAGGTGTCAGATACATTGTTCACGAAAGCCTTTATTAACAGATGTCCTTTCAGAGCTGAAAAACAAATTGTCTGGAAATAGCAAAACTAATTAGTATCTGATGTCATCAGAATTAAGACCTTACTAATATCTCTTTTATTTATACGAAGATGACAGGTGTGTCGAGGGCCGCAACAGTAGTGTCACTGGCATCAAATTTAGGTCACAAGTAATGTTGGAGAGGTGAGGGTGGTGCCAGCGAGGGAGGAGAGCACTGAGGGGGGGAGTAGGGGGTGGTAAAGGGTAAGCAATGGAAATAATTGCTTCTGTGTCTCCCCTGGCCTCACCATGAGCTGACGTCGCCAAGACAACTTAGAGTCTTAGACGAAGGACAAAATTTCCCACAACCATCAATATACTAACATATTTAGTAACTGCATCTAACTCGTATTCGGTGGATATATAGTGTGCTTAGCTAGATACTCGGGAGAATGGATATCAGTCGAGTTCTGAAAAAAGAAATTTAGGAATCTGCCTGAAATCCAAGCGGTTGAATAGATAGAGTGAGTGAATGTATGACTGAATTATAACAGCTAAAGAAACAACAGATTGACTAATAATCAATTCTGTTGAGTGGATGGAGGAAATGTATATGCAGATGCACATGTATATGCAGTTGCACATGGCATGGATGCATTACTTTCAACTTGTTATATAATTAAGTAGTTTTTACTCCATAGCCATAATGAAGTACATTATATTTAGTGTGGAACGTTTAGACTTATTAAATACAGCCCAGAAAGCTAAGAGTTTGAATGACGTATACAAGGATGTATTGTCTATATCCCTGGTCATTTTGCTGCAGAGCAGTTCTCCTGCTTGCATGTTTTCCCATCTCATGTAAATGTATCCCATTCACCGTATGGATCAGTGGGAAATGATGTTTGGATGTTGGATGGATGGATGGACAGATATTGAACTACACTGGTTGTTCAAGGCACCAGTCGAGCAGGGCAGTAATCCCGAGGTGGATGGAAAGCTGATGACAGGGAGAGCTGGAGCTCCCATTTCATCAGCCCTCAGGACTAGTTCCTGACCATCCCCCTTTGCTGAACTTTTTCAGTGTCTCAGTTACACAGAGAGTAGGCCAGCATGCTCTCCAGTACAAATTTCTCTATCTTCACCAAACTACATGCACAGTACACACTACACTTCCTATTCAAAAATCAACAAAAATGGCGTCTACTAATCAAGCCTCGGAGTCCCCAGGGGGGGGGACCATAAATGCCCCCGGCATCTGCCCCTCTCCCGGTGACGACTCGAGGTGCCTGGAACCACTGTCTGACTCTCTTCTTCTTAATTTCTGCAATATTCGCGGCCTTTCATCTAACTTTCGCTCTGTTGAGCACCACCTCTCCTCCTCTAAACCTCACCTTCTTTTTCTGACGGAGACTCAGCTGTCTGAGGCAACCGACAGCAAACCCTTTTCTGTATCCTCCTACTTTCTCTATACTCATTTCAAAGCCAAAGGTGGCTGTTGTGTATACATACGCAACGACTTATCTTGCTCTCGTGTTCCTGAACTTGATTCTTCTGAATTCTCCACACTCTGGCTTCGGCTTTCCTGTCATTCTCTGACTAAATATATCTGTGCTGTTTACTTATCCCCTAATTCTACTGACTATCAAAAATTCTTCGACTATCTTACTTCTACGATGGAACACATTCTGTCCATTTCTCCTTTCTCTGAAATCTCCATTCTTGGAGATTTCAATGTTCACCACCAACTTTGGCTCTCCTCTCCTTTCACGGATCCACCTGGTGAACAAGCCTACATCTTTTCTATCCTTAATGACCTAGAGCAACTTGTACAGCACCCTACCCGTATCCCTGACCGCCTTGGAGAGAGCTCCAACATACTTGACCTCTTCTTTACAACTAATCCTTCTGCTTACTCTGTTAATCTTTTCTCTCCGTTGGGCTCCTCCGATCACAACCTTATTACCTTAACCTGTCCTATCACTCCGGTACGGCCTGTGGACCCTCCAGGGAAACGTCGTCTGTGGCATTTTGGAGCCGCGAACTGGGAGGCCCTCAGGCAGTACTTCTTTGATTTTCCCTGGAATGATTATTGCTTCCATGGCCGTGAGCCATCTGAGTGTGCCTTGCGCATTACGGAGGTTATTCTCTCGGGCATGGAAGCATACATTCCTTTCTCATATCCTTTGACTAACGCAAGAAAGCCTTGGTTTAATCACGCTTGTTCTAATGCTGTCCGCAACAAGGAGAAGGCCTACAAAAGGTACCGGAGCCAACCCACCCCTGAATCACATCATCTTTACGTTTCTGCCCGGAATCGTGCTAAGTCTGTTCTTCGCTCTACTAAAAATAATTTCATCCATACTAAATGCTCTCAACTCTCCAACTCGAATTCTTCCGCTCCTTCTGGCACCTTGCCAAAAATCTTTCTAACAACTTTACCTCATCATCCTTCCCTCCTCTTTTCTACTCTGATGGTTCTGTAGCTATTTCTTCTACTGATAAAGCAGATCTCTTTGCACAGACTTTCTCCTCCAATTCCACCTTAGACGATTCCGGTGCTGTTCCTCCATCACTTCTCCCCTCTGACTTCCTCATGGCTGACATTAAAATTTCTTCAGTTGATGTATTTTCTGCCATCACTGGCCTCAGCACTAACAAGGCATATGGGCCTGATGGGGTCCCTCCTGTTGTTCTCAAGAACTGTGCTTCTGTGCTTACACCCTGCCTAGGCAAACTCTTTCGCCTTTGTCTGTCAACTTGTACCTTTCCTTCTTGCTGGAAGTTTGCTCTCATTCAGCCAGTCCCAAAGAAGGGTGACCACTCCCAACCCTCCAACTATCGATCAATTGCTTTAACATCCTGTATTTCAAAAGTTTTAGAGTCAATTCTTAATAGAAAAATTTTAAGGCATCTTTCCTATCACAACCTTCTTTCTGATCGTCAGTATGGGTTCCGTCAGGGACGCTCCACTGGCGATCTTCTCACCTACCTTTCAGACTCCTGGTCATCCTCCTTTCGGGACTTTGGCGAAAGCTTTGCCATTGCACTTGACATCTCAAAGGCTTTCGATCGAGTCTGGCATAAATCTTTAATTTCCAAACTGCCCTCCTACGGTTTCTATCCTTCTATCTGTGCCTTCATTGCTAGCTTCCTTTCTGGTCGTTCTATAGCCGCTGTTGTAGACGGCCATCGTTCTTCTCCTAGATCTATCAACAGTGGTGTTCCTCAGGGCTCTGTCCTATCACCAACTCTCTTCCTTTTATTCATCAATGATCTTCTAAGCTGTACATCTAACCCTATCCACTCATACGCTGATGACTCCACCCTTCACCTTTCCATTCGGTTCCCGCAACGCCCATCTCAACAGTTACTTCAACAAACAAGGGATGAGGCTATGGCACACCTAATGTCTGACTTGGCTCGTATCACTGACTGGGGTAAAAATAATATGGTTGTCTTTAATGCATCTAAGACTCAGTTCTTACACCTATCAACCCGACAAAATCTTCCACAGGTATACCCATTAATGTTTAATAATATTCAGCTTAATCCTGCATCATCCTTGAACATGCTTATGGTTTCATTTACTCGGGACTTATCTTGGAAAGACCATATTACATCTCTTGTAAAATCTGCTTCCAAGAGATTGGGTGTGCTAAGCCGACTCCGCTCTTTCTTTACCCCTGCACAATTGTTGACTCTATACAGAGGTTCTATCCGCCCCTGTGTGGAGTACGACTCTCATGTGTGGGGAGGCTCCCCACATGCAGCTCTTCTCAATAGGGTGGAGTCAAAGGCTTTTCGTCTCATTAACTCTCCTCCTCTTACTGACTCCCTTCAACCTCTGTCTCTTCGCCGCACTGTTGCATCTTTATCTCTTTTCTATCGCTACTTTAATGGTCACTGCTCCGCTGAACTGTCTGCTTGCATTCCTCCACCTCTACGACGGGCGCGTAGCACCCGTCTGGCAGCAAACTCTCATCCCTTTTCTGTCCAACTCTCTAATGCAAGAGTTAACCGTTACTCCCAGACTTTCATTTATGCAACATGTCAACTCTGGAACTGTCTCCCTCTGTCTGTATTTCCTGCTGCCTATGATCTCCAGTCTTTCAAACGCAGTGTGTCCAGGCATCTCAAAATGATCGGATCTTGAATTTGGCTCTCTCTTGTATTTTGTTTTTCTCTTGGAGGGAACTGTTACTGCGGGCCATGGCCTTTGGTTCCTTCTTCCTCGCATAAAAAAAAAAAAAAAAAAAAGACTTCACTAGGTTGTACCTGGGATAATTTTGAATAATAAATGCTAAATCAACAAGGGTCCAGTTCTCAGTCTTAATAGAGGCATAAATACTGGTGAATTTACGGCCGAAAATGTTCTCCATCAATACTGATTACAACGGCCTCAGGAATTCTAGCACCGAAGCGGCTGAGTATTGGATCCATGTTGATATAGATTACTTTTGTTCAAAACTCGTCCCAGAATAACCACATGAATTCTGGCATACTTTTTCCATGATAGTGTGCATAATGAAGCATGTAATGATTACACATATATTCGTCCTTCCTGCTGTGCTTGTTATCAGCTAAACTGTTTTTGTCTCTGCTGTTCTCGTCTTGGACAGACTATTGGCCTTATTCCCATGCCATACGAGACTTCGTAATGCCTCTTTCTTAATGATATGTTTTTTATAACATCTTCCTAAGTGATCTTCCTAAGTCTTTAAATTTATTTATATCTGTTCGGTAACAGATCGTATAAGTACCAAAAAGAGGGATTATTAACAATTTCAGCACGGAAATGGCCATTTGATTTAGCTCATGGTATCTACAGATAATTCCAAACACCTTAAGACAGATATTTCTGACTATGGGTTAAATGCAGCCCCAATACACCCCTTCATGAAGGAAGGCCTATCCCAAGGTCAGTAATACGGTCAGGTAGCTTACCAGCAAACAGAGTATAAATGATGTCGCCTGGATTCAAGAAGTTAAGGTATAATGGGCAGTGTAAATCACCAAACAAGAGGTGTTACAAAATTTCTGAAGCCAGCTAGAAATACGGCCCAGCATCCGAGAGTTAACTGTGTTTCCTTTTGACAAGTGGGTACAAGAATAACATTCCCACACCAGCCCACTTCTCTCGCCTTATACAGTACACAAGCCAAGAGTTTGTTGGTAATATTGCCACCCTTCTTCGAGGACACGAATAGCATGTACAGGCTATAAACAGGACAAAACTCACGTTTCTTACTGTAGAGAGAGAGAGAGAGAGAGAGAGAGAGAGGCAAAAACTGTGGAAAAAGCATTAGAAAGAGAGTATCAGAGAAGTCTCAAGAGGAACTCCATGGAAGAGAGTCTGGAGGAAGGAAAAAGTCCTTCCACGTGTGTATGTCGGTGGGGGTGGCGGCGGAGATGTGGAGAATGGGACATGGGGGGGGGGCAAAGGGGTTTCTGAGGGAGGGAAAGGGTGGGAAGACACGGAATGGGAGTACAGGGAAATGGAATGGCGGCAAGAGGGTGAGGAGGTGAGGAAAGGGAGGCGCATGGAGATGGGAAGAGGAAAAAGGTGGGGCCGCTAAGGAAGTGGGGAGAGTAGGAAACAAGATGCCCGCAAAAAGATGGGTTACAACGGGAAAAAGAGGACGGCAGGATGGTGGGTACTGCGTGCGAAAAGGAGGACGTCAAGGGAGCGGGTAGGGAGAATGAGGGCGGTATGAGCGTGGGTAAAGGGGGGAAACAGCCCACTGCAATGGGACTGGATGGGCAGGGAAAGTGGAATGAGGAAGATCATCAACTACTCTAATGTGATAAAACTTCATCTTAACAAATGTTTCATTTCTTCACAATCGATCTATTCCCATTAACACCATCCTTGTGATGTCGGATGACATGTTTGCATCCGATTTTTCGTGTAAGGAGGGGAGAGGGGAGAATTTTTTTGTACTTAAAAATATTATTAAATATGAAACTCCTGTGGCAAACCGGTAACATTTTCTTGTTTATAATAACAAGTCAAAGAATACCTCTGATTGCCGCACCCACCCATACAATATTGTATGGGCAAAGAAATTATTTACAGGAAATGCGGAGGGACGAACCCCGGAGGCCCCACTATAAACTGCTGTCCAAGTGAAATTACTGTGAATAATTTCGTGTGCCCACTAACAAACTATGGTCTTGTCCCCCCGAGAAGCGTTCTCCCCATGGGTATGACCATCCATGGTTCCACCCTGCCTACAGTGTGGCCGGGTTCAAAGTCAACCGCTTTGCAAAATGTTTTGTTCCCAAGTTAAAAACAATTATCGTGCATAAAGGCTTTGGCCGAGTCTCCCAGGGGCTACCTCCAGCCCCATGGAGGGTGGTCTTTTATCCCTCCTCCATCACGGTGGATGAGTGGTACCCGTCTGGCAGTAAACTCTCACCCCACTTCTGTTCAACACTCTAACAAGAGTTACCCGATACTCCCAGCCATTACGCTATGCAAAAAGTCAGCTCTGGAGCTGTCTTCTTTGTTCGTCTTTCCTTTTGCCAATGACTTCCGGTCTTTTTAATCCAGTGTGTCTAGGCATCTCAAAATAAAAGTTTCTCTCTCTCTCTCTCTCTCTCTCTCTCTCTCTCTCCCTCTCTGAGGGAACTAGTTTCCGTGTCTCTATCCTTTGGTACCTTCTTCCTTGCATAAAAGACATACTTTAATACACAAAACACAAACACACACTTAGCAGGGCTGCCAGATTATTATGACGAATTAGACTAGTTTTATGATGCTACCTTCAGATGATTTATACATCTCAGAGGAATTCTTTTTACATGAAAGGATCACTCAAAGCTATATCTAACCCCCTCCCCTTGCCCAGCTTTCGAACCTCTCTAAGTAGAATAAAACCGTCTGGAAACAGCCAGAATGTAATAAAGAACACGTTATCGAACCAGAGAGATTTTAGGGAGATAAATTCGAGAAAGTTCAACAAAGAATCAGATAAATGTCTATCAGCGAAACATTTCCCTAAGAATAACACCAAAAGAAATTAATGATCCCCTCCCCATAAAAAAATAAATCCTTTCAAAGTACTGTATTTACGATCTCATAGAACACCCTGGAAATCACTTAGGAAAAGTTCGAAATAGAGTAGGAAGCTAGGAAGATATACTTAAGAAATAGGAAGGAACTGACAGGTAAACGATGCGACACAATGCTTTAAAGGGACAATTACTGTAGTCATTCCACGGCACTGTGGCCTGACTTATTAATCACGATTATACACTATACTTTCTGACACTGTGCTCGTTTTTTCCCTTTTCTTATCCCTTACTTTTTTTTTTTTTTGTAAGAATTAAAGAGCACAGTGTTCCCAGTGAAAACAGGCATTATGATCTTTCCAAGCTTAAAAAAAAAAAAAATCTTGGCTATAATGAAAAAAGAGCTGAAGGGTCAGGAAGGACGTTATTTTTCCAGTTTTTTTTTTTTTTAATATATTTTTCTATTTATCGGTCAATTAACTTATTTATACGCATCATAATTACATCTCAAGTTTCAACACACGTAGTTTTCCCTTAGTAGATATATTCGCCTTAGGCCAACAGATGTGCTGTATGTACTTCCGATCTGTTCCTTCTTACTCCTTCCTTCTCTTCCTCCTGCCCACCTTCCCTCTCCTCCGCCATTTCCATTCCCTCTTTTCCTCCTTCCTTCCTTCCTCTTCATATCTCCTTCCTCCCTCCATCTTCCTGTTTCACCAGACCGTCCTCATTTTCCTTTCATCATTGTGCAACGACCGAAGAGAAACCTACACTGAACAGTATACGATCTTAACCTAAAAGAGAAAATAACAATATCAAAACAGTAGCCTATTGTACTGCTGCTGTATTCATAATTCCAAAGGTAGGGAAAACAATTAGTAATTAGACTTTCGTTTTACTGAGCTATGAAAACGTTCAGGTGGGGCATCGAAGTTACTTTTAAATGCCATTACCTTACAAACTCTCTGCCACATTCCTAGGCATTCCTTCCAGTCCTTCCTCCTGTTCTCTCATTTTCTTCGTCTTTCCCTCCCTTCCATTTGTCCATCGTCTTTCCCATTTCCTCTTGGCCTCCTAAGAGACAACTTTCTTTTTTTTTTTTTTTTATGCGAGGAAGAAGGAACCAAAGGCCATGAGCCCGCAGTAACAGTTCGCTCCAAGAGAAAAACAAAACACAATAGAGAGCCAAATTCAAGATCCGATCATTTTGAGATGCCTGGACACACTGCGTTTGAAACACTGGAGATCATAGGCAGCAGGAAATACAGACAGAGGGAGACAGTTCCAGAGTTGACCTGTTGCATAAATGAAAGACTGGGAGTAATGGTTAACTCTTGCATTAGAGAGTTGGACAGAAAAGGGATGAGAGTTTGCTGCCAGACGGGTGCTACGCGCCCGTCGTAGAGGTGGAGGAATGCAAGCAGACAGTTCAGAGGAGCAGTGACCATTTAAGTAGCGATAGAAAAGAGATAAAGATGCAACAGTGCGGCGAAGAGACAGAGGTTGAAGGGAGTCAGTAAGAGGAGAGTTAATGAGACAAAGAGCCTTTGACTCCACCCTATTGAGAAGAGCTGTATGTGGGAGCCTCCCCACACATGAAAGTTGTACTCCACACAGGGGCGGATAAAACCCCTGTATAGAGTCAACATTTGTGCAGGGGTAAAGAAAGAGTGGAGTCGGCTTAGCACACCTAATCTCTTGGAAGCAGATTTTACAAGAGATGTAATATGATGTTTCCAAGATAAGTCCTGAGTAAATGAAACCCCAAGCATGTTCAAGGATGATGCAGGATTAAGCTGAATATTATTAAACATTAGTGGGTATACCTGTGGAAGATTTTATCGGGTTGATAAGTGTAAGAACTGAGTCTTAGATGCATTAAAAACAACCATATTATTTTTACCCCAGTCAGAGATACGAGCCAAGTCAGACATTAGGTGTGCCATAGCCTCATCCCTTGTTTCTTGAAGTAACTGTTGAGATGGGCGTTGCGGGAACCGAATGGAAAGGTGAAGGGTGGAGTCATCAGCGTATGAGTGGATAGGGTTAGATGTACAGCTTAGAAGATCATTGATGAATAAAAGAAAGAGAGTTGGTGACAGGACAGAGCCCTGAGGAACACCACTGTTGATAGATCTAGGAGAAGAACGATGGCCGTCTACAACAGTGGCTATAGAACGACCAGAAAGGAAGCTAGCGATGAAGGCACAGATAGAAGGATAGAAACCGTAGGAGGGCAGTTTGGAAATTAAAGATTTATGCCAGACTCGATCGAAAGCCTTTGAGATGTCAAGTGCAATGGCAAAGCTTTCGCCAAAGTCCCGAAAGGAGGATGACCAGGAGTCTGAAAGGTAGGTGAGAAGATCGCCAGTGGAGCGTCCCTGACGGAACCCGTACTGATGATCAGAGAGAAGGTTGTGATAGGAAAGATGCCTTAAAATTTTTCTATTGAGAATTGACTCGAAAACTTTTGAAATACAGGACGTTAAAGCAATTGGACGATAGTTGGAGGGTTGGGAGTGGTCACCCTTCTTTGGGACTGGCTGAATGAGAGCAAACTTCCAGCAAGAAGGAAAGGTACAAGTTGACAGACAAAGGCGAAAGAGTTTGCCTAGGCAGGGTGTAAGCACAGAAGCACAGTTCTTGAGAACAACAGGAGGGACCCCATCAGGCCCATATGCCTTGTTAGTACTGAGGCCAGTGATGGCAGAAAATACATCAACTGAAGAAATTTTAATGTCAGCCATGAGGAAGTCAGAGGGGGGAAGTGATGGAGGAACAGCACCGGAATCGTCTAAGGTGGAATTGGAGGAGAAAGTGGTGTGCGAAGAGATCTGCTTTATCAGTAGAAGAAATAGCTACAGAACCATCAGAGTAGAAAAGAGGAGGGAAGGATGATGAGGTAAAGTTGTTAGAAAGATTTTTGGCAAGGTGCCAGAAGGAGCGGGAAGAATTCGAGTTGGAGAGTTGAGAGCATTTAGTACGGATGAAATTATTTTTAGTAGAGCGAAGAACAGACTTAGCACGATTCCGGGCAGAAACGTAAAGATGATGTGATTCAGGGGTGGCTTGGCTCCGGTACCTTTTGTAGGCCCTCTCCTTCCATTGGGTTGAAAGATAGATTGATACACAGGAGAAAGGAGAGATTATTCTACCCTGCCATAAAAAAAAAAAAAAAAAAAAGATGAGTTGGGCTCGAGAGAGAGAGAGAGAGAGAGAGAGAGAGAGAGAGAGAGAGAGAGAGAGAGAGAGAGAGAGAGAGAGAGAGAGAGAGACAGAGACAGACAGACAGACAGACAGACAGACAGACAGACAGACAGAGACAGACAGAATTTGCTGGGTAAAGGAAGAGTACAAATGCGATGTCTGAAATGATGAATAATAACGAGATGGCTAGACAAATTGATCAAAGGGTGACTCAGTAAATCACTAACTCCGAGAAAGGATGACAGTGAACGGAAAAATGGATGACTTAACAAATGGATGGCTGAACAAATGAACGAGTTAGTGAATGGATTAATGGCTGACGTGGTGAATACTATGGATGATTCAGTTAATGGATGATGCAGTGAATGGATAAATGGATGACTTAGTGAACAGGTGACTCGGTGACTGGATGACACAGAGAATGGATAGATGGATGTCTTAGTGAATGGATGGTTCAGTGAATGGAGGACTCAGTGAATGGATAATTTACTGAACGGATAATATCAGTCAGTGGGGGACTAAACGCATCGACGAAAAGAGGAGTCAATGAATGGATGGGTCAATGGTAATGCGTACACCAAGGTATGCAAATGAGTTAAGAAAGATCGCTTCCTCTCTCTCTCTCTCTCTCTCTCTCTCTCTCTCGTTTTTCACCAAGCCACTGCCAAACTTATGTCAACACCAAATTTTAATAGCATGGTCACCTTTTAATTTGGCTTCAGTTTCAGGCGCACAACGTTGCAGGATACAGCAGGGAGCCAGTTAAAATACAGGTTGATTTGTTAAAGGTATGCTGAAGAGTGTGATACGATAAGAACAATAATGATGTTTCTCAGACTAGCATACAGTAACAGCAAATTTCGCACCATTCACCAAATCATAGTTTTCCCAATCAGCAGAAACCACACATTTATTGAAGTGCCAACATGTTTCTTTCATGTTACGAATGGCAGGTTCACATTAGACGGTGACATACTGGTATACCTGAGAATTACAAGGGAATGCAAACTTGAGATACCAATAATTTTAATAATTATTGTAATATATTACGAAAGACGGCTGTTTCATCTTTGTAACTTGTTACTGATACCATTATGTTGTGGAATGTTGTGTAGCGAGATCCTGCCGTTATAAAAACCTCATTAAATAAAGCTTGTCTACAAGTTCGAGCGGTCAGTTTTAACAAGATGGCCGTTGAGTACCTATAGAATCCTCTCTTGCCTGATTGTAGTTGAAAGTCATGCTATATGACTGTCTCACCAGAACTTGTCACATGCCCTGCACCATATTGTTATATTGGCTTGCTGGAAACATAAATACTTTCTTACATATAACACATCCCAGGCAATGACATTACACCAGTACTTATGCAGATACTCATTACTGCAAAGATACCAAAGTCACTAAGAAAAAACGCTACTGAAATTTCGAGTAAACATCTAGTCATACAAAACAATGCAGAGGAAGTGTCATTAAGGAACTACTGCGTAGAAATTCATCCAGCATTAAATGCATGTGCAGCTCATTCCCGAAGCCCCTATCAAACGCACACTTTGATACGGTACATCATTCACCTACTCTCCCTACCCTCATCCTCTCAACCAGGCATCCCTCTTCTCCCTCCATCTCTCACATTCATCTCTCCTCTCTACTCCTCCCTCATCCATCTTTTCCCTCTCATTTGTCAACCATCCCACTGTACGAAGTTGATCTCTCTCTCTCTCTCTCTCTCCCCTGAAAAACTGAAGTTAACTTTTTGAGTACGTGAATGAAGTAAGGAAGAAAAGAAGGAGGTTAACAGGGAGCGACTAGGACCGGGAACAGACAGGGGGGGTGAGTGGGAAGCTGATAGAGGAATGTGACAGAAATGAAAATAGAGAGAGAGAGAGAGAGAGAAAAAAAGAGGAAGCGGGGGGGGGGGAGGGCAGCTACTGAAATAAAGGATATGGGGAATAAATGGCATGATGCAAAATGAGGTGGGAGTAAAAAGATTCAGAGAAGGAGGGAAGGATGGAGTGAAGGACGAGGGGAGTATGGAGTATGGACGGGAGCCTAACTGAGAGGAGGGGAGCGAAGAAGTTAACAAGCGATAAATGGTGCTGACAGCATGGAAGGGAAAGAAGTTATCACACATGGAAGAAGACAGGGAAAGAGGGAAAATATTAAAACGAAAAGGGGGGGAAAAATTTGCAAGAGGTAGGGAAGGAGGAAGAAAGAGAGACGCAGCAGGGGTAGTAGGGTACTGAAAAGTGTTTATTAACAGATAGATTACGTGACAGTGAAGGAGGTATATAAGGAGTGAGAAGATGAGGCTGGAGGGTGAGAGGAAATCTACTGATGAAAGGGGGAAAGGAGGAGAGGGCGGGAGGGGGGGGGGGAGCGGCTACGTGGTGAATAAGACGGAATGTTCAGTCATAATTCTCTCTCTCTCTCTCTCTCTCTCTCTCTGTATATATATATATATATATATATATATATATATATATATATATATATATATGTGTGTGTGTGTGTGTGTGTGTGTGTGTGTGTGTGTGGAAACAAGGGGTGCTGTGGTTGAACCAGTGTCGCTTACTACAAATTTTGCTTGCACCCAGTCGGCTTGCGCGGGCCGATTACACTTGGTTCACAGGCTACACACACAATCAACGCCACTCCAACACTACAGTTACACTTACAAGCACTTTTCACCCTACATACAATCTCTACTAAACAGCGTAAGCCACTTGGTAGAGATACATTGGCTGTATCGTCCCCACTTCGGTCGGGATAGACCGGTCCTGCAGTGGACACACAACCGGCTGATGAGATTATATATATATATATATATATATATATATATATATATATATATATATATATATATATATATATATATATATATATATATATATATATATATATATATATTTTGTTACATAGCCTATGTTTTCATCATCCCTTGTATAATTCTAACTTATGATACAGTTTTGTTCATGATTGCATCATCCTTTGTATGATCCTAATGTACAGTATGCTGCATGTTTGTTCACGATTCGCCACGTGGCTTCCATAGTGACCAGGTTTGTGTGTTCTACCTCACTCCCCCCTTCTCCCCCTTATAGTAGAGTAAGTCGTTCTTTCTATTGTTCAGAGCAGGATTGTCAACTCTTCGTCCCCTATGCCATCATTTACGCGTCCTTCTTACAAGTTGAATCAAGCTCTGCCAGCCCCCTATATAATGAGCTCAGTCGCTGCATTAGTTGCCACTTAGATCTACTCCTCATTCTGTTCACATCTCTGTCCTCCCCTGTACAGTATATTATTATTTTTGTGAGTGCTCAGGAAGTCTCCAGCCATCTACCTGCTGTATAATTTGAGTATAAGTGTTATTACCATTTTTCTTGTACTGTATAGCCTAAGGCGTTAATTCGTAAGCCTGGTAAAGTTTTTATGATTCATATTGGTTCCATACTGTCAGCCAGTATTAGTAATATTTTGTATCTGTAATAATATTATATCTTGCTTTAACTCAGCATTATTCGGTTTTCTCATTTTATCAGGGCTGACTTAGATTTATTTGCTCTTGCTAAATTCGTGTTAATAGAGGCTATTGCAGTTAACCATATATGTAACCTGTTTTGCCATTACATTATCCTTATGAGTCCTGAATGTTTAGTTGTTAGTTTGAGCATTAAACTTTAACTTGTAATTTTACCTAAGTCTTTTGTTTTGAACCTGGAACTTTGCTGGACAGTAGTGATTTTAGTATTCTCATTTGAAGTGTTCATTATCTCTCTCTGTTCCGTAACATTAATTTGGCGACCTCTTATCAGGATATTCAGGATATTATCATAAGGATATTGCATAATATTTTGTGACTGTGATTTATTCATGATGTCTACTATTACTACTCTTGATGAAGCCAAAGATTTTTTGTCAAATGTGCAAACAGTGTGTGATGTAGAAAACAGAACAAAGAATGAACTTAGGCTTGTTGCTCAACAATTGGGAATTGCTGTTCACTCTCATCATTCTAAAGATCAAATTGTTGGCATGATTAATAAAAGCTTGTTTAATGTAACTCCTCTAGATGAGCAAAAGCAGATTGAAATAGCTAAGTTTCAGCTAGCCCTGCAGGAGGCTCGTGCTAAGGAGCCTGAGTTTCAGGCTCGTGCTAAGGAGGCTGAGTTTCAGGCACGTGCTAAGGAGGCTGAGTCTGAGGCTCGTATTCAGGAGGCACAGGCACAGTCTCAGGCACAAATTGAACTTGCAAGGATTCAGGCAGACCATGAGTATCGCATGAAACAAGGTGGAACTGGATCATCTAGCTCTAATGATTTTGATGTGGCTAAAAATTTTAAACTTGTCCCTCCTTTTAATGAATCTGATTTATCAAAGTATTTTCAGTTGTTTGAGAGGGTAGCTACAGGTTTTAATTGGCCCAAAAAGTATTGGCCAGTACTCCTTCAGAGTGTTCTCACCGGTAAAGCTCAAGTAACTTATGCATCTTTGCCTCAGGAACAATCTGATAATTATGATGTGGTTAAGAGATTGATTCTTAAGGCCTATGAGCTTGTTCCTGAAGCCTATAGAGTAAAATTTAGGACAACTTATAAGCAAGATAAGCAATCCCATGTTGAGTATGCAAAAATCAAAGAAGATCTGTTAGAGCAGTGGTTAAATTCTAAGAATGTAAATTCTGATTTTGATAAATTTAAACAGATGATTTTGCTGGAGGACTTCAAAAGGTGTATTAATAAAGATGTAAGCCTATATCTTGATGAGAAAAGAATAGATAATTTGTCTGATGCTGCAGTTTTAGCTGATGAATATGTTCTCACTCACAAGAGATATTGTAAAGAAAAAAGGAAAGCTGAGAGTAAGTACGTTGCCTCTACTCAGAGTACAGGTAACAGGAAAGAGAATAAAGATGATGTTTCTCAGGAAGTAAATACCAGCTCCACCTCTAGATTTCAGAAAAGTAAATGTACTTATTGTAGTAAGTTTGGTCATACTACGGAGAAATGTTTCAGGAGACAGCGTGATGTGAACAAAAAGGAGTCTTTAAATATTCAGTCAGTTGGTCTAGTGTCCACCCTTGAGAGTTCCTAGAATTCTTTAACCGAGTTAACTGAACCTGCTTTGAGGGGTAAATTAAATTCTCATGATGAAGCTCCTCTTTTGGGCAGTAACATGGGTGACACTCTCAAGAGTTCATGTGCTAATTTCCTGTCTGATGGTTTTGTCAGTTCTCTGGACAGTAATGAAAGGGAAATCAGTTAAAATATATCGTGATACAGGTGCTTGCCAATCTCTTATGCTGACCAGTGTTCTAAGCTCTAATGTTAATTCCTCTGATGAAACTGTAATCTTACAAGGTGTAGGGAATAATTACTTCTCTGTCCCTCTGTGCAGAGTGAATTTAGAGTCTGGTTTTGTTAATGGTTCCGTTATGGTTGGGTTGGTTGAGACACTCCCAATGTCAGGTGTAACTTTCTTACTTGGAAATGATATTGGTGGAAGTCAAGTGTGTCCAGCTCCTCAGTTGTCTAGTGAACCAGTGACTGCGACCAATGATTGTGATGTCCCTGATGTGTTCTCCGCATGTGCGGTCACTAGGGCTAAGTCTAAAGTTACTCGTGACTTAGAGGATAATGATGATGATGATGTTATCCTAGCTGACATTTTTCTTGCTAATTTGGACCACTCACCAGATGAGGCAGTACCCCGTAGTGTTGGTAATTTGTCTCGTCAAGAGTTGGTTGAGTTGCAGGTTGCTGACCCTGAGTTGAAAGGTCTAGCTAACTCTGCTTGCAGTGAGGAAGAGTCAGCTGGTGCTTCTACTTGTTATTATATAAAGTCAGGAGTACTTATGAGGAAGTGGAGACCCCCAACAGCATCAGCCGACTGTGAATGGGAGGTTGTACATCAAGTTGTCATCCCTCTTGTTTGTAGGCAGGATATCATTAGAGTGGCTCATGATTCCAGTTTGGCAGGACACCTTGGAGTGAGGAAGACTGGGCAACGCATTTTGAAACACTTCTACTGGCCAGGTATCTTCAGAGATGTTTCCTGGTATTGTAAGTCTTGTCACGCCTGTCAAGTTGTGGGGAAGTGTAATCAGACCGAAAAGGTTGCACCTCTAATTCCCATTCCTCCTTTTGAGGCGCCATTCACCCGTGTGTTGGTGGATATTGTGGGCCCTCTTCCTAAGACTTCTTCAGGATTTTCTTATGTGTTGACCCTGATTGATATGGCTACTCGTTATCCTGAAGCCATTCCACTTAGTAATATCTCAGCAAAGAACGTGGTTAAGGAAATGCTAGGGTTCTTCACAAAGTTTGGTCTGCCCAAGGAGGTACAGTCAGACTGGGGAAGTAATTTCATGTCAAATGTTTTCAAGCAGTCTCTGAAAGAGTTGGGCATCACCCAGATCACGTCTTCAGCTTATCATCCCCAGACCCAAGAAGCGTTGGAGAGATATCATCAAACACTTAAATCGATGCTTAGGAAATACTGCTTGGAACATCAGAAAGATTGGGATAAAGGTCTTCCATTCGTTGTATTTGCCGCAAGAGAATCTCCGAATGAATCACTGGGCTTCTCACCCTTTGAACTACTGTTTGGCCATGAAGTAAGACGACTCCTTAATCTACTCAAGGAATGCTGGCTGTCGGAGGAAGATGACGTCAACCTGCTGTAGTATGTGATGAAGTTCAAATAACGGCTGTCCACTGCTTTACAGCTGGCGAGAGAGAATTTAGGAGCTGCTCAGGAGATGAAGACTTGGTATGATAAGAAGTTCAGGTTACGCCACTTTCAGCCAGGAGATCAGGTTTTGATTCTGCTTCCAGTGCATGGGCAACCTCTTCAAGCCAAGTTTAGTGGTCCTTATTTCGTGGAGAAGAAACTCAGTGATGTCAACTATGTCATCGCCACACCAGATAGTAGAAAGAACAAGTAACTTTGTCACATCAACATGCTAAAGTTATATCACAGGCGGGACGAAAATAACCCAGTCTGCATTGTAACTGTTCCATCCGAGTCTGCAAGTGAAGCTCTCCCATGCAGTATGAGCCTGAGTGATAGTTTGGGGAAGAATCCTGATATCATGAATGATCTCCAGACTAAGGTTTCTCATCTAGCTCCTGAGGAAAGGCAAGAGTTTTTGGCATTACTGCAGGAGTACCCGCAAGTGTTCCGTGACACTCCAGAAAGAACCACTGTGTTGATGCATGATGTCAATGTTGGAGATGCAAAGCCAATTAAACTGCCCCCTTACCGTGTGAACCCAGTGAAAGTTCCTCTCATCCAGAAGGAGCTTGGCTACCTGTTGGACCACAAGATGATTGAGCCCTGTCAGAGTGAGTGGAGTTCTCCTGTCACTCTACTCCCTAAGCCAGGTGGGTCACAGCGGCTTTGCATCGACTACAGACGTGTAGATAACCAAAACAGACACCTACCCTCTCCCTTGCGTGGAAGATTGCATAGACAAGATCGGAAAGGCTAGGTACATAAGTTTGATTTGTTAAAGGGATACTAACAAGTACCTATGACTGAACGTGCTAGGGAGATCTCATATTTTGTAACACTAGGAAAGACTTTTGCATGTTCTGTAATGCCATATGGTATGAAGAATGCACCAGCCACTTTTCAGAAGCCCATGAATGTTGTAACAGAGGGTTTGGCAGGGTGTGTTGTTTATATTGATGATGTATTAATCTTCAGTGACAACTGGAAAGATCACCTATGCCATGTCAGTAAATTTCTTGGGAGTTTGGTTCAGGCTATTCTTGTAGCTAATTTATCAAAGTGTGAGTTTGGTCAAGCTAAAGTTCAGTACCTTGGGTACGTAATTGGTGATGGACACGTTGCACCACCAGGAGCTAAGGTTCAGGTTATAAGTGATCTTCCCAGACCTAAAAGTAGGAAAGAGCTACAAAGATTTTTGGGAATGGTAGGTTATTACAGGAGATTTGTTCTTAACTTTTCAATTCTTATATCACCACTTACAGACCTACTGAAAAAGGGAGTTAAATTTGTCTGGACTGATAACTGTGAATCCTCTTTCAGCAGACTTAAAGCTATCCTATTAAGTCAGCCAGTGCTCGCTACTCCAAATTTTGCTAAGCCTTTTAAGATGGCTGTTGACGCAAGTGATACAGGAGCTGGGGCTGTTTTGCTGCAAGAGGATGATCAGGGTATTGAACACCCTGTATCTTATTACAGTAAGAAGTTCACTCCACCTCAAAAGAACTACTCAACTATTGAGAAAGAGCTTTTGGCCTTGATTTTGGGTTTACAGCTTTTTTCATTTTATTTGTGTTCTGGTTTTGACCTCATAGTCATTTATACCGATCATAACCCACTGAAATTCCTTAGTAAGTTTAAAGATAAAAATCAGAGATTGACAAGATGGAGTCTACTTCTTCAGGAGTATTCATTAGACATACAACATGTCAAGGGGAAAGAAAATGTTATTGCAGATTGCTTATCTAGACTTTAGACAGATTGTTTTAGAGTAATAAAAAATTTCCTTTGTAAATTTCTTTTTCTTTGTGTGGAGGTGTTACATAGCCTATGATTTCATCATCCCTTGTATAATTCTAACTTATGATACAGTTTTGTTCATGATTGCATCATCCTTTGTATGATCCTAATGTACAGTATGCTGCATGTTTCTTCACGATTCGCCACGTGGCTTCCATAGTGACCAGGCTTGCGTGTTCTACCTCACTCCCCCCTTCTCCCCCTTATAGTAGAGTAAGTCGTTCTTTCTGTTGTTCAGAGCAGGATTGTCAACTCTTCGTCCCCAATGCCTTCATTTACGCGCCCTTCTTACAAGTTGAATCAAGCTCTGCCAGCCCTCTATATAATGAGCTCAGTCTCTGCATTAGTTGCCACTTAGATCTACTCCTCATTCTGTTCACATCTCTGTCCTCCCCTGTACAGTATATTATTATTTTTGTGAGTGCTCAGGAAGTCTCCAGCCATCTACCTGCTGTATAATTTGAGTATAAGTGTTATTACCATTTTTCTTGTACTGTATAGCCTAAGGCATTATTCGTAAGCCTGGCAAAGTTTTTATGATTCATATTGGTTCCATACTGTCAGCCAGTATTAGTAATATTTTGTATTTGTAATAATATTATATCTTGCTTTAACTCAGCATTATCCGGTTTTCTCATTTTATCAGGGCTAACTTAGATTTATTTGCTCTTGCGAAATTCGTGTTAATAGAGGCTATTTTAGTTAACCATATATGTAACCTGTTTTGCCATTACATTATCCTTATGAGTCCTGAATGTTTAGTTGTTAGTTTGAGCATTAAACTTTAACTTGTAATTTTACCTAAGTCTTTTGTTTTGAACCTGGAACTTTGCTGGACAGTAGTGATTTTAGTATTCTCACTTGAAGTGTTCATTATCTCTCTCTGTTCCGTAACAATATATATATATATATATATATATATATATATATATATATATATATATATATATATATATATATATATATATATATATATATATATATATATATACATACATCATCCATCCTACGTTGACCCATGAGGAGTGTAGGAGGCCGGGGCTAGGCAGTTGGTCCTGACATTTAAGATGAGAGTGACCAACCTCACTCATCCCTGAGTGGCATTACATGAGCAATAAACCCCAACCATCCCTTGGATATAAACGTTTACCGGCTCAATCCGATTGGAGCACAATAATTACCCACTAAACCACCAGTCGCCAAAATTTGGTTATATGGTTACCACTCAGCATAGTAAATGGTTTCCTGGTGTACAGGAAACCATTTGGCTTGTCACTCAGTGTAGAGTTACCCATAGGCAGAAGGAAGAGGAAAGAATGAAGGAATGAAAGACAGAAGAGGGAGTGTAAAGTCACCCGTAGGCAGAAGGACGAGGAAAGAATGAAGGAAAGAAAGATAGAAGAAGATTAAAGGAAAGAAGGATGGAGGAGAGGACAGGGCAGACACCCGATAGCAGCACTACATTGAGTGAGTGGATGGTGAGTGCCCCCACCTAGCACAATATATATATATATATATATATATATATATATATATATATATATATATATTAGGTGGGGGCGCCCACCATCCACTCACTCGATGTAGTGTTGCTGTCGGGTGTCTGCCCTTTCCTCTCCTCCATCCTTCTTTCCTTTCATCCTCTTCTGTCTTTCTTTCCTTCATTCTTTCCTCGTCCTCCTGCCTACGGTTAGCTTTACACTCCCTCTTCTGTCTTTCTTTCCTTCATTCTTTCCTCTTCCTTCTGCCTGTGGGTGACTCTACACTGAGTGACAAGCCAAATGATTTCTTGTACACCAGGAAACCATGCTCGGTGGTAACCATATAACCAAATTTTGGCACCTGGTGGTTTAGTGTGTAATTATTGCCCTCCAATCGGATTCAGCTGGTGAAGGTTTATATCCAAGGGGTGTTTGGGGATGATTGCTCATGTAATGCCACTCAGGGATGAATGAGGCTGGGCACTCTCATCTTAAATGTCGGGACCAACTTCCTAGCCCCGGTCTCCTACACTCCTCATGGGGCAATGTAGGACTGGATGATGGATGGGTGAATGGATGGATGTATATATAGATAGATAGATAGATTGATAGATATAGATACATCCAAGCCGTATTACAGAATCTCTCTGTAGACAAAGCCACTGGTCCATATGAAATTCCTTCAATAGTACTTAAAAATTGCTCCTCAGTGTTGGCTCCTGTATTAGCAAAATTTTTCCGCTTATGCATCCGTACCTCAAGTTTTCCAGCCTCTTGGAAAGAAGCAAATATCCATCCTCTTCCTAAAAATGGGGCAACTTCTGATCCATCAATCTATAGATCAATTGCAATAACTTCCGTTCTCGGTAAAGTTTTTGAGACACTAATTAACAAACACATAGTCAAGCATCTAGAAATCAATAAACTGATCAATGATCGGCAGTATGGATTTAGACAGGAACGTTCAACTGTAGATATTCTTTGCCTTCTTACCCATCAGATTAACAAAACAATAGACCATCATGGTGAAACACACACAGTAGCACTTGATATTTCAAAAGCATTTGACGGAGTATGACACCTGGCCTTATTGTCTAAGATGTTACATTATGGCCTTGCATCACTGGTTCCTCTAATTTCTTCTTACCTTCATAGTAGAAAAATACGGGTTATGGTAGATGGAATTTATTCTCAGTTTCATTCCATAAATGCTGGCGTACCTCAGGGATCAGTTTTGGCGCCAACCCTCTTTCTAATTCATATAAATGACCTCCTATCTGTCACGCACAACCCAATACACTCTTATGCTGATGACTCGACCCTTCATAGTTCTTTCAAATTTAGTACCTCCTTTACACAATTTGATATTATAAATTACCAAATAAACACAGCAGGTTCTCTGAACCAGGACTTTTCTAAAATTAATCAATGGGGACAAAAAAAATCCGGTCTCATTTAATGCTCAGAAAACTAAATACATTAATTTCTCCAACAGAAAGAATCCCTCAGACTATCATATAATTTTAAATGATGTCAGTATTCCCATATCCACTACAATTGATATCCTAGGTGTTACTCGAAACCCCAGCCTAAGCTGGACAGCTTATGTTAAATCCCTTGCTAAAAATGCTTCTAAAAAAATGGGACTTATGTACAGAGTTCGTGAGTTCTTCACTGACGAGCAGATGGCCACAATATACAAAAGTCATGTGCGTTCTCAGATCGAATACTGTTCACCACTGTGGAGTGGATGTGGAGCGGTTGCATTGAGGCAGTTGGACAAAATTCAAAATAAAGTCAATAGGTTAATCAATAATCCTGCCATAACGCAGGACCTTCCTTCGTTATCAGTACGTAGAGCCGTTGCTTCTTTAGCACTATTTTATCGATATTTTTACCGTAAGTGCTCCAACGAACTGGCTTCAATTGTGCCTCCCCTTCTCATTTTCTCCCGAAATACTCGGGCGGCTGGGAGGCCCATGAACTAACACTCTCTCCCCCACAATGCAGAACCTATGCTTATCAAAATTCATTTATCCCCAGAACTACTACTCTCTGGAATTCACTTCCTGGGAGTTGCCTCCCACATACATTTAATCCTCTCGATTTTAAATCCAATTGTTATAAGTATTTTATGAATGGAGGATGCCTTTAGGCACATGAACTTATTTTTTTTCCTTTGTTTTTCCTTCCCCCATTCATTAAATATATATATATATATATATATATATATATATATATATATATATATATATATATATATATATATATATATATATATATATATATACTGTGTGTGTGTGTGTGTGTGTGTGTGTGTGTGTGTTCTTACCTAATTGTGTCTACAGGAATGAGTCAAGTTCGTACTGTCCCGTGTCTTAAATCATTTTTATCGGACATGTCCTTAAATTTATGAAATGTTTTGGCACACACTATTTCATTCGGTAGTGCATTCCACTGATCAATTGCCCTATTTGGGAAACTAAATTTCCTTACGGCTTTATCACCTCTCTTCTTACGCAGTTTTTTGCGGTGTCCTCTTGCTGATGCTTGTCCATATGTTAAGTAATCATTTATATCTATTTTCTCCTTCCCTGATATGCACTTATATAGCATTATCATGTCACCTCTTTTCCTTCTCTCCTGTAGTGTTGGTAGATTCAGTTATTTAGTCTTTCTTCGTAGCTTAGGTCCCTTAAGCTTGGTATCCATCTTGTAGCGGCCCTTTGAACTTTTTCAATCTTGTCTATGTGCTTTTTGAGATGAGGACTCCAGACTACTGATGCATATTCCAGGGTTGGTCTAATGAATGATGTTATTATCCTTCTTAGCATGTCTTCATTTATGTATGTGAATGCTATTCTCATATTTGCAAGCAGTGTATACATGTTCCGTACCTTCTCGCTGATGTGGTCAGCCGGAGATAGTTTGTTATTGATGATCACACCTAGGTCTTTCTCTCTTTCTGATGTTTATAGGGTTTTATTTCCTAACTTATAATCCCAGTCAGGTCTTTTTCCACTTTTACCAAACTTGATTACATGACACTTGTCCACATTGAATTCCATTTGCCATGTACTATTCCATTCATGAAGTTTATTTAATTCTTCTTGTAGCTCTTTACAAGAGTCTGTGTTAGGAATTCTCCTTTGTATTTTTGAATCATCTGCAAACATATTCAGATAGCTCTCATTTCCAGTGTTACTGTTTATATCATTTATATACACTAAAGACATGATTGGTGCCAGCACTGAACCCTGTGGTACTCCACTAGTCACTTCTTTCCATGATGAGTAGTTTCCTCTTAGTACTGTTCTTATTTCTCTTTTTATGAGAAAGTCTTGCATCCAACCAAACAGTTTGCCTCGAATTCCTCCTTGATGGTACAGTTTCCATAAAAGTCTTTGGTGTGGTACTGTGTCAAAAGCTTTCTTGAAATCTAAATAGATACTGTCCACCCATCCTTCCCTTTCCTGTATTGTGTTTGTTACTCTGTCATAGTAGCTCAACAGATTAGTAACACATGATTTTCCTTTTCTGAAACCAAACTGTCTTTCTGTTATCATACTGTGTTCTAGATGATTTACCCAAGCTTTTCTTATAAGCTTTTCTAATACCTTGCTTACAACACTGGTCATTGATACTGGTCGGTAGTTGAGTGGATTTTGTCTATTTCCTTTCTTGAATAAGGGGACAATATTTGCTTTTTTCCAAATATCAGGTAGTTTACCTTGACTCAAGGATGTCTTGAAAATTAAAAATAATGGTTTACTTAACTCCTTTGCACATTCTCGTAGTACCCAACATGAAATTTCATCAGGACCACTTGCTTTTCTTCTGTCTAATCTACCTAACTCCTCCTGTATTAATTTTTCTGCTATTTGTATATCTTGTAGTATGTGTGGACATGCATGTTCCACATAGTCCCTCTCAAATTTTTTTTCTTCTGTAAGAACTAATTTGAAATTCTTATTTAGTGCTTCACAAATATCTTTCTCTTTTGTATAAGCGATTCCTTCGTCCGTAATTGTTTGTATTATATCTTTTACTTTGGTTTTGCTTCTGATATAGCTGTAAAACAGCTTTGGTTGATCACTACTTTTATTTATTATATCCTCCTCAAACTGTTTTTGGGCTTCCCTCCTTATTCTTGTATAATCGTTTCTTGCCTGTTTGTAATTATTATACGCCCTTTCACTATTATGTCTTCTGTATCTATTCCACAACAAATCTCTTTTTTCTTTTGATTTTTTACATTCTGTATTGAACCATTTCTTAATTTTCTTATCTGCTTTTTTGTGCTGTGGGATGTACTTCTGGACTCCTATTTCATAAAATTCACAGAAGTTTTTATATACAGCATTTAAATCTTGTCCTCTAAGCTCATTTTCCCAATCAACTTCTAAGAAATACTTCTTTAGGTCTTGATAATTTCTCTTGTTATAGTTTAGGCTCTTTTTGTAACTGTCATTGCTGTTTACTATGTCATATGCTATCCTGAAGTTATAATTTAGTACTGCATGATCGCTTTTGCCGAGTGGAGGGTGATATATTAAACTGTCAATATCATTTTCTTGCCTAGTAAATATTAGATCTAGCAGTGAAGGTACATCAAGTCCTCTTTTTCTGGTGGTTTCCCTCACATGTTGCGTTAGGAAGTACTCTTGTACGAGATCCAGGAGCTTTTGGTCCCAACAGCTTTCTTGGCTAATTATATCTAGAGTATTTCAATTTATATTTGTATTGAAATCCCCAGTTAGTATAATTCTTTTTTATTTCTCTTCCATTTTATGTAGTAATGATCTTAAACTCTGAATTGTACTCTCTGCCAGGTCCTCATATTCATCTCTTTCCCATGTGTTTGATCTGGGTGGCATGTACAAATTGGCAACAATTACTTTACCTTCAGATGTGTTGATCTCTACTGCAGTCAGTTCTACTTGTGATGGTATATCTAGTTTTATTTCATTGACTTTTAGATTTTTCTTAGTTAATATTCTAATTCCTCCTCCTTTTTTTAAGTTTCTGTCTCTTCTCCATATATTGTATTCCTCTAAGTTTAGTATGTCATTGGATATCCTTGATGTTAATTTTGTTTCAGTTAGGCATATTATTTGTGGTTCATTTTCTCTGACAATCATTCATCTCTAGTAATTTAGATATCATTCCATCCACATTTGAGTACATCAACTTTATCATCTTGCTTATATACTTGTCATGACATGGTTCTACTACCTTCCTCTTTTTTATTCCATCCTGTTTGTGTACCACTTTCGTACTTGCAATCCTATTACTTTGTAAAAAAATTTCTTCTTCTCTTCTGATCTTCCCTCATTTTTTGTTTTTGCTTCCTCCCTTTTCTGTTTCAGTAATTCCAGTTCCTCTTGTGTTAGGCATCTTTTTATCCATACATTTTTGAACTCCTCTTTTTCCATAAGATTCTTTTGCATTTTTTAGTATCTCTTTCACAGTGTTTACACTCTGGAAAGTCACCTTTAGAGGTCTTGTCTTGCTTTTCTCATATTTCCCTAACCTTTTGTGTTCCTCTATGTCTTTACTACAGATTTCCTCTGATACTTCTTTCAGTATGCTCATTACATTTGCCATCTCCTTTTTGTCTCTTGTGATCTTGTTTTTTACTTCCTCTTCTATACCAGTGATTACTATAGATTTGTTTATATCTACTGAATCTCTGACTAACATTGGATTGTTTTGGATTATTCTTTTCACTTCCTTCTTAATGCTTTTTTCCTCCACCCTTGTTTCTAAGTCTTTCTTTACTTTCACCATTTCAGCATACATGGTTTCCACATCATTCTTGTAGCTTTGCACAGCTTCATTCACCTGTGTTATCTTCTCCTCAATATCACTGCTCTGGTCAGTAAGACTGCTTACTTGCCTAATTGTCTTTGTGTCATTTTTGAACTCTTCCATAACACTCTTATGATTGACTACTCTACTTGCCATTTCACTCATTTTCTTCCTGAGTGTATTCAATTCCACTGTTAGTTCACTGATGGTTGTGTCTTTCTTATTGGCCTCCCTTCCTAGTTTTTCTATTTCTTCCTTTTGCAAGTACATCTGCTTCTTTATTTCATCGATTTCATTTTTGAAAGCCATTTCTAGTTTGTTTACACGTTCAACCAGTCTATTGTGGGTCTCCACTTCAACCAGTTCTTGGTAGAAATCATCATTTTGCTTTTTACCTTTATCCCTTTTCTTTTCCAAATTTGCTTTACTAAAGTATGTATCCATTTTGTAATACTAAAAGTACAGAGTATGTACTTACAATCCCCGTGTTGCTGTAGTCTAAACAAACCTCAGATGACTCAGGGTATTCTTTCGTCTTGCTTCTCTTTCCTGTTTGAACAAGTCTTGTTTAAACTTATTATTTTTTTCCTTTTAATAATGAAAAATCATTTAGTCTAACCTGGTACAGAGCTTGACTCATACAAAGATACTAATTTAGGTAATGCCACTGGCCGTGTTGTTTCGGTATTGAGCGCCGATGTCGCACGTCCGCCTCGGTTGAATCCCTGTGTGTGTGTGTGTGTGTGTGAGAGAGAGAGAGAGAGAGAGAGAGAGAGAGAAAGAGTTGTCTTCTATAATGGGAAACTACTACCCTCCAACCATCAATAATATTTTGTTTGATAAGTTTACTGCACATAGTTTTATTCTGTCAACTGTGTATTTACAGTGCATTCGGTACTTGTATCCCCCTTCTCATATCTGTTTACTATTTTTTCACGTATCAAAATAATATCTGTGTTGCATGCGCTGAGTTTACTCACTACCTATCTCACATCTACTTTGTATCAGTGTAGAATATACACTCACGAACTGGATCTTGGCGCAACTGTCTGGCAGACAACAATCTTGTGTTAAGATGGCTTGTTTTCTTCTCAAATGATTTGCTCTGATTATGACTTCATTTAACATGGAAAAATTTTTGCAAATTGAAAAACAATTGTGGTGTTAAACTATCATTCATGTTTAACTGAACATAGCTATTTCGAATATTATATATGAAACAAGAAATGGTGCAAAAGCACAGCAAACCCGTCCCTGGCAGTCGTTTTAGTGATGACGTATAAGCGCAACAGGATATCTAGTCAAAGATGTCACATATTAAATTTGGAGTAGATCGGGTGAAAACTGACGATTTTATGCTCATTTGAAATTTTAGGTCCGACCCACCTGACAATGACCCCCGCTACAGCTAATTGGGGGTTGACCGCCCTGATGTAATGAGGCATGTTATAAGTTGCAGATCTGAACGATGCACTTTAGGTTTTGGTTTCATGTCCATATGACTAATTTGAAAGGAGTGATGGCGAAAAAACGATTTTTTACCGGTATTTTTTGCTTTTACTTTTTGGGGCCTACAGCTTGGGCTTTGGCCCAATTTGGCCAAAATTTAATCAGGCATTCAGAAGGTCATAGACCATCATCCTCGTAATTTTAGTCAAAATCGTACCAGTACTTCTCACGTAAAGTTGTTAACAGACAGACAGACAGACAGGCAGACAAACCGAGTGAAAACAATACCCGTCCCGAGCCATTCCGGGAAGGGGACGGGTAATGATAGTGTCCAGGATGAGTAATTAGGTGGGTAGGCAGGTTCACTCCGTCAGATTATGGTGAATACAGTGTAATTTGTGTCTGGTTTGTCATTACTGTCACCGTTTTATGTACTGTATTTTTCTTACATACACGGACTATTATCATTCTGTATCTACTAAGCTTTCAGTTACTTAAATTAATCCTCCCAAAATTCCCTTTTAACAGACTTATAACGGAAGAAATATTTCCAAGTCCTGTACAGTATATGCAGAATAGGTCCCTGAAAATAAAAACAGATACTGTACGTCCATATTCTTTATTTTTGTCCCTATATCGTTTTTAAATGATATTTATATACAACTCATAATACATCACAATCTTGACCTTTACTTTCCACACCACCAGTCACAACAACCACCATATTTCATCCCTGCCTTGAGTATGTATCGTAATTACTTTTTCCTCTCGTAGTCATTCAGTGCATATCTATAAGTAGCAGGGGTTAGCAGCGTTATATTTACTCTGCCCTTCCTCTACATAGTACCTTTCACCCAGGGTACAATGCAAACTGTTTGATATTACTGAATAAAGCTACACGTTTTCACTGTCAAGTGACCAGTTAATATTACTCTGAACTTAACACTACTCGCACACGATTTTGTTCAAGTGTAAGAAATCCTTTCAGTTACTGTTAACAATAATCTCCGTCAACCCTGTCAATGCTATATGCCTGTCTTATTATATTTTCAGGCTAACACCAGACGACTTTATTCAGCTTAAAAAAAAAAAAAAAAAAAAAAAAAACTAACAAATGATGCCTTAAGAAATCTGTAGCCTGTTACTAATACGGAATACACTCAACATAGATTCTTTTGCATACAGATCTCTGTTTCATTTCTAAGTTCCGACAGGCTGGGTAAATGATACTGAGCCTTATGGTCGCCCCTGAAGTCGATCCCAGGATTTCTTGGTTGTGGGGCCAGTGCACTTCTGATTACCCCACCGCCAACTGGCAACGGAATTATGTGTGTAACTGTCATGGACATTAAATAGGAGAGAGCAATACACAACTATATTACTATAAATTCAGCATACATAATGAATCTGTATTATGGACGTGCACATAACTTTATTCCTCCATAGAGTGACAATAATACTGGCAATCAATCAATCAATCATTTCCTGTGGCACTCCACGGGATGCATAGGGCCTCAATGAACTCTCTCCACCAATTTTTCTCTCTTGCCATCTCCTTCACGTCCCACCAACACTCCTCTCCTGGTTCTTTTTTCATTGTCCTCAACCGGGTTTCCCTCGGCCTACCTCTACCTCTTCTTCCTCTAGCAGTCCACTCTGGCACAGCCTGTATTAAACTACCTTCTTTTATGTATATGTGCCCCAGCCACTTCCAGCGAGACAGTCTCACATATTCATTAACTGGTTCCACTCTCATAATATCCCTTACTCTTCCATTTGTAACTCTGTCTTGCCATTTTACCCCAAGAATCCTTCTCAGTATTTTATTCTCAAATCCTAATACCTTCTGATCTGTTGCAATTGTACTGTACCATGACTCATGCCCGTATATTAAAATTGGTCTAACCATGGACTTGTAAATTTTCACTTTAGTATGTACCGAAAGCATATTATTATTCCAAACAGATTTCAACATTCCAACAGCTCCCCAAGCCTGTCCAATCCTCTCCTCAATTTCATTGTTTAATGATCCATTAGATGATATAATTGTTCCCAGATATTTAAAGTTTTCTCCATTCTTCACCACATTATTCCCAATTACACAATCGCTTTGGTTCTCCACGTTCATATTAATAATTTCAGTCTTTCCACAATTTATTACCAATCCCACTTTTTCTCCTTCCTCCACCAGACAATCAAGCACCCTCTGCATCTCGTAAATACTTCCGCAAATCAGTACAATATCACCAGCATAGTCCAAATCCATCAGCTTCTTATTTTCTTTCCAGTTAATTCCTGCACCTGTTCTCCTTACAACCTTTTTCATAACATAATCCATAACCAAAACAAACAACAATGGCAAAAGAACTCCTCCTTGAATCACTCCTGGCCTAACTTGAAATGGATCACTCAAAGAACCACCCACCATTACCTTACAAAAAGTACCTTCATGCAGGCTTCTAATAATATTTACAAACTTTTCTGGTATACCATAGAATCTCATAATTTTCAACATAGCTCCACGTGAAACACTATCAAACGCCTTTTCAAAATCCACAAAACACATACTAAGTGGCATTTTCATCTCATTAGCTTGTTGCATTAGATGCCTTACAATAAAAATCTGATCATTACAACCTCGACCCTTTCTAAATCCCGCTTGTTCTTGTCTTAAAATTTTATCAATTACTGGCTCTATTCTGTTCAACAAGATTTTGGAAAAGACTTTTGCAACTACAGGTGTCAAAGTTATCCCCCTCCAATTGCCACACACACTTAAATCTCCCTTTTTTGGTATTTTTATAATCACTCCATTTTTCCACTCTTCTGGAATTCCACCATTATCCCAAGCCACATTAAAAAGTTTCAAAAGAGCATTCATCAACTCGTCATTTTCCACCTTAAGCATTTCAGGGAATATTCCATCCTCTCCTGGGGCCTTAAAATTCTTTAACTCCTTTATAGATTTTGCTACCTTTTCCAAAGTTATATCCCCTGTTTCTATCTGCAAATCTCTCTCGGCTGGCAAAATGTCCTATTCAGCTGGGATTGGTCTATTTAGAACAGATTCAAAGTGCTCTTTCCACCTTCCTTTCATATCCGAATCTTTAGTCATCAAATTACCATTTCTATCTCGTACAGGTATTTCCTTCCTTCTCTTTTCAGTCCCAGTTAACTCCTTTATGGCCTGATACGCTGCTCTTGTACTCTGACCGTCATTTTTACTTAATTTAAAATCTGTCTCTGTCGCCTTTTCATCATATAGTCTCCTCTTATCACGTCTAACGAGTCTTTTTACTTCAGAATGTAAACTCCAGTACTTTGCTCTAATTACTTCAACTGCCTGGCCATCAACATGTTGTTCTTCACTTCTTAACTTAGCCTCTTTCCTTTTCTGAATTACATTCCATGTTTCATCTGACATCCACTTTTTCCTTCTCGCTTTTCCCTTTTTCTTAATAGTAACCTTAGCACTCTCCTGCAAAACGTCTTTTACCTCTCTCCACATTTGATTAATATCATTGTCTTCAGATTCAATCAAAGTCTGCAGGACTGTATTAATTATAATTAAATCAAACAATGAGGTGACGAGGGATAAAAAGAGGCGGATGAACCCTTTCAACCCGAGAACATTATTTACATTATATTTGTCACTAAAGGTTCTTTTCTTTTCTTTTTTTTCCGAGAGCAACATCCTAGTAGTGAAGGGGTTAATGAAGGCCGTATCGAGCCACTTCGGTTCGAAGTGACTCCTGAGCTACTGAAGTGGTCTGAAGAGAGCAGGGAAGGGGTCAATAACACAGTAAACAAAAAAACATGTAAAACTACACACTCTAGAAGACGTTCCCTGTACGCCTCCAGTCCGTGTCATATCACATGTTCTGAGAGTTTCAGACTTTATCTCCTCTACTGGGAAAGGTTAGTGGAGCTGGTGGGAGGAGACAGGGGGGTGTGGGAAAGGAAGAAGAGGGTGGGGGAGGAACAGAGTGAGGGAAATGAAAGAAGAAAGGGGAGAAGGGTGACGAGGAGGAGCTAAGGCGTGGAGGAAAAGAGTGAAAAATAGATAGAAGCGGAAGGAGAAAAGAAAGGAGGAGAGGCGGGAGAAAGAGAGGAGAGAACTAAGGAGGGGGAGAGGAATGAAGGGAGTGGGGTGAGAAAAATGACGAGACGGGATGAGTGAGGGAGAAGAGTGACGGGAGAGAAAAAGGTAGGAGACGAGGGGGAGAGAGGGGTAGTCACAAAGTAGGAGAGAGGAAAGTGGAGAGGAAAAGTGCGAGGGAGGAGAAAGAGAGGGAGAGAAGTAAAGTGAGGGGAAAAGAAAGATGAGAGAAGAAAAGTGAGGGGAAGAGAGAGATAGAAGTAAAGTCAGGGGAGAAGAGTTAAAGGGAACAGAGAAGAATGTGGAGAAAGACGAGAAATTAGCGAGAGAGGAAAAGAGAAAGGAGTACAAAGGACTGTAAACAAGAAGCGGTGCCAAGGCACAGCAAACCCGTCCCCGGCAGTTATTTCAATGCTGACGTATAAACACAACAGGATATCTAGTCAAAGATGTCACATATCAAATTTGGAGTAAATCGGGTGAAAAATGACGATTTTATGCCAATCTGAAATTTAAGGTCTGACCCACCTGACATTGACCCCCCTACTGCTAACGAGGGGTGACCCCCCTGTTTTAGGATGCATATTTGAAAGATGAACATTTAGGTTTTGGTTTCATGTCGATATATAAGAATTTGGAAGGTGTTATGGCGAAAAAATAATTTTTAACCTTCCCCCCCCCTTTTTTTTTTTTTTAGGCATACGGCCTGGGCCTTGGCCTAGTTTTGGCCCTAAATTTAATCATGTGATCAAAAGGTAATAGCACTTAATCCATGTAAGTTTAGTTAAAATCATACCGGTAGTTTTTGCGTCAAGTTAACAAACAAACAAACAGACAAACCGATTAAAAACAATACCCATCCCCCGCCCCAGAGGGGCTCGGGGACTGGTAATGAAAGCAAATAGCACCAGACATACTGGCCCTTTCGAGGCTGGTTGTCATAGATCGGGTCATACCTAACAACTTCTTTGTGAGTTAAGTAAAGCGTTAAGTCTCCCTTCCCCCTGGCCCCTCAAACACACACACACACACACACACACACACACACACACACACCAAATCCTTCAGCCGAGGTCGTATCCATTCTCTGCAGATTGACAAACTATCTCATGATATTTCAGTTAGTGCGTTCACATATATCCACAGCAACACCACAACACTCTTTCCTTCCCCATTTGTGTGTTTCTTTATTTAACTTCATATGGCCCTCTCAGATAACTCATTTCCACTGCTTTCACTCCTGATTGTCATTCCAATAGGGGCCAAGCTTCACTTCCGCAGGCTAGGGTGGAGATCAATCAGTGACTTTTTTACTTCCATACTCACTCACTTTCCCATTCCTTACCACTGATCTAAGTGAAACAGAAACTTCTCCTCCCTACTGTGCCCTTCCATGCACCTCATCAACTAAACATCCATCCATGCTCATCACACTACCAGCATAACGGTAAACATTCACATTCTCCACAAACCAGACCATCCAGCCTCACTATGCACACCCTGAATTCATTGCTCTCTAAGGCTATAACTTCACTCTAAGCTACACTGACTCTTGGGTTTGTTTTTACACATTCAAAATCATTCACCAAACCTCACAACTCTCATTCATCTTATTTGGCAATACAGTATCATCAGTAAACCACAGTACAGGCAATTTCCAAACTTACCGTTTCTCATTAAGGACACTGCAACATCCACAGTCTTACCATGTATTTATGAAATCATCCATATATGGTAAATCTCAGTCTCAGTCCAACATTCAAGTCAAACAGCTCAGTTTATTCACTAGTATTGGGAGCGTTGAAAAAACATAAATTCTACCCACAAAAATATATATATATATATTTTTTTTTTTTTTTTTTTTTTTTTTTTTACCACAGTTCGAAGGTAAGCTGGGATGGCTTTCAGATATTTTTTGGCTAAAAGCACACTCCAAAGATCATTAACAATTTTGTTTCTGGAGTTTGTTGATAATTCACCGTTTGGGAGTGATGCTTTGTACAAATTCACAATACTCGTCCAGGCACACATATAGACAAGCGGACATACAGTGAATGACATAGGATTACAGAGTTAGATGTAAGTATATCAATTTATCTATCTATCTATATTTATTTATCTATCTATCTATCTATCTATATTTATTTATCTATCTATCTATAACTATATCTATCTATCTATCTATCTATCTATCTATCTATCTATCTATATATATATATATATATATATATATATATATATATATATATATATATTGTATATATACAGTATGTACTGGAAAAGGGAGAATTAGTGAACAGATGGAGAGAACACTGTAAGCAATTGTTGAACACAGAAGAGAATGAAAGCAATGCGAGTGTAAGTGGCTGGGGAATGGTTAGGAGAAGTAGGGATGTGAGAAGAGAGGAAGAAATCAGTAGGATGGAAGCTGTGGAAGCAATGAAGAAAGTTAAAATAGGGAAAGCTCCAGGAATTGATGAAGTGTGTGGTGATATGTTGAAGCATGGGGAAGAGGTAGTAGTAAAATGGATATGGAAGATGTGCAGATTGGCCTGGGAAGAAGGTAAAGTCCCGGAGGATTGGAAGTCATGTATAATTATTCCCCTGCACAAAGGAAAACGGGAAAAAGAAGTGTGTGGTAATCATAGGGGCATTTGTCTTCTTAGTGTAATAGGAAAAGTATATGGTAGGATACTTATTGACGGAGTTAGGGAAATAACAGACGAATTAGTTGGAGAAGAACAGGGAGGTTTCAGGAAGGGAAGAGGTTGTGTAGATCAGATATTCTTTCTTAGATCTTTAATGGAAAAGTTTCTAGAGAAGGGAAAGAAGTTGTATGCAGCCTTCATGGATTTGGAGAAAGCATATGATAGGCAGACAAGGATTGTGGAAAGTATTCAGAATATATAGAGTAGATGGGAAGTTACTGAAGGCCGTGAAGAGTATGAATGAGGGTGCTAGGGCTGCAGTGTGTGTGGATAGTGAACTAAGTGAATTTCTCTACTTGAAGGTTGGATTGAAACAAGGATGTGTCATGTCTCTATGGTTGTTCCATCTGTATATGAATGGGGTTATAAAAGAGATATAAGGTAGGGTAGTAGATGTTGGAGTTGCCCTAGTGAGTGAGAGCAGTGTTTGGCAACTCCCTGGACTGTTGCTTGTAAATGATCCTGTGTTGTTAAGTGAAGACGAAGGCGAGCTGCAAGGCTTGGTAGATGAGTTTGGGAGAGTGTGTAAGAAAAGGAATCTAAGGGTGAATGTAGGGAAGAGTAAAGTTATTGTCTTTGAGAGAAGTGAAGCCAATAAAATGTACAATGAGGTTGGATGAGGAGGAAATGGAAAATGTGAGTGCGTTTAAGTACTTGGGTAATGTGATGAGTAAGGATGGAAGTTTAGAGGGTGAAATGCTAGAAAGGGTACGACAAGGAAGAAAGGTTGCTGGTTCCTTGAATGCAGTGACAAGAAGCAGGAAAGTGAGCATGGAAGTGAAAAAGTTTCTGCATGACAGTACTGAGATACCAACTCTAACATATGGAAATGAAGCTTGGACCTTGTTCGAGGGACAGAAGTCAAGAGTGAGAGCAGTGGAAATGAGTCATTTGAGAGGAACATGTGGAATCACTTGGAGAGACAGACTGACAAATGAGAAAATGAAGGAGAGATGTGGATGTGATAGGAAGCGTTAGGAGAAACACAGTAAGGTGGTTTGGCCATGTGGAAAGGATGGAGAGAGACAGACGAGGAGAGTGTATGTGAGTCAGGTGGAGTGGGGGTGGGGGAGGGGTAGACCAAGGATGAGATGGAGGGATGGAGTGGAGAGGTATATGAGAGAGGGGGGTGCGAGCTGTGAGCAGGGCAATGGAATGGCAGGGAACTGGGCGACATGGAGGAGATTTGTATCTGGCCACCCCTTACGGGATTTAGGCGTCTGGCAATATATATATATATATATATATATATATATATATATATATATATGATATATATATATATATATATATACAGTGGTAGAGTGTGCGTTTCGCACGCTGGTGAGCGCGGGTTCGCCTCCCACGAGAGTTGTAAAAACTTTGGGAAGCGTTCACCAAGCCACTTCCTACTTTGGCGGACACATGGGGTGCTGTGGTTGAATCAGTGTCGCATACTAGTATGCTTGCACCCAATCGGCTTAAGGCGGGCCGATTACACTTGGTTCACAGACTACACACACATCCAAAGCCACTACAACACTACAATCACACTCACAAGCACTTCTCACCCTCCTTACAGTCTCTACCAGACAGCCTAAGCCACTGGGTAGAGATACATTGGCTGTATCGTCCCTGCTTCGGTAGGGATAGGCCGGTCCTGCAGTGGACCTCAACGGCTGATTATATATATATTATATATATATATATATATATATATATATATATATATATATATATATATATATATATGATATAGATAGACAGATAGATAGATAGATAAATAGATATAATATAGATATAGATATA
Source organism: Coenobita brevimanus (assembly GCF_032717465.1). Classification (NCBI taxonomy): domain Eukaryota; kingdom Metazoa; phylum Arthropoda; class Malacostraca; order Decapoda; family Coenobitidae; genus Coenobita; species Coenobita brevimanus. The sequence goes on along the minus strand of NC_136957.1, from coordinate 11,476,682 downwards.
GATATACACGGTATAAATATTTACATACGGCGTCAGCCTGATAGGTAGGCTTCGCATCGGTAATAAGCAAGTCATTTCTTCGGCCAACACACTGCTAGATGATTCGAGAAACCTTTCGAATTACTAATTCTCCGAAACGTCATTGCAACCATTCCCGCGAATGCGCACTTGGGATGGATGGGTAAGGTGGTTATGTCGTTTAAGTGAACGATGATTTTCGATGGAATATTGTCTAAGAAAAATTACAAATGTTAAGGTAAGTAAGAGTTGTACACACAAATAAATACATCCATCCTTATATGCGAATATTTATTAATTATTCGAGGCAGTTTTCGAAGGGATCAGCCTCAACACTAAAGAGAAGAACCCTATGACAGCAGTCACCCAAAAGTACAGAATAGCAAGAATGTACAGTACACCCACTAAAAAAATCATTGGCACTCAGTTCGCTTGATAAAATTTGACAAACCAGAGGAAAGGTCTGAAAATAAACTGCTGAGTTAACGTGCCTGGTTGGTATTCCTGATCTGCTGAGCCTTAGGTCCTTATTCATAGTGGTATCAAAGGCTTCGTAGCACCTCTTACTAAGCAATTAGTTTTGCTTATTAATTATCACTGCCTTTTATGTAACTTAAACAGTTTGAATATCAACATGGTTTCCATAAAAATTATAAACGAGGATGCTGATGTGTAATGTAGACCAGATTCAGAATCAACATTAAAACTCCTACTGCTCATTCAAAGCTCAAATTGTCCAAGCTGAAGCAGTTTCGTAGGCAACAGACTCCTCACATTATATGCATATCGAGAACCGTCTGAGGTAAAAGCCTTTCCTAAATTAAAGGAATATGCGTACGGATCACTCACCTCTGCGATGCAGTTAACATCTTCGTCAAACTTCTTAGTTTCATAGTCCATGCACTACTACATTCACGTGTCAGTGATGTGATTAATATTATGGCAGTTCTACGAAAAATACTGTATATACATTGCATGCATTTTTCATGGAGTGTTGTATAAACTGGATAGTCAGGCCTTTGGTGTTTGCCATTAACCCATTCTTAAATTGCTATTGGTGGTTGTCATTGTATCATAAAGTGTAAGAAAATCCTATGATGGTAACCTCGGATACGATGGGTGTCAAGCAGACAAACAGCACCTTGATTTCTATATTACCTAGTCGATAATGCTTAGCAGTTTTGAGACATTCCTTCGACCATTATGTCCACTGCTACGAATTATTCGTTTTGAACATGAAGGTGCGGGACTTACAATATATCTGGAGGGGGAGAAAGTGAGAGATAGGGGAGGATGGAAGGGGGGACAGATTGAAGAGGGGGAGGATCAGGTGTACCAACTCTTACTGCGTATTCACGGCCAAGAGTGTCGAAACACCGGGGTGGCGATAATTATTTTAGTGGGTGTACACTCGGGCACCACAATCTCTA